>NC_135698.1:2288090-2588090 GCF_964276395.1 Gasterosteus aculeatus
CTTGATTACTTTATTTTTAGAAACCCATTCAAACATCAATCAAATTTGGACATTTCTAGTTATTGAGCCCTAAATGGTTTAATGCCTAAGGGGATTTCAGCGGGTGAAAATGTAATGATGTAGCATCAACTGTTGGCTCTTTTTGTGAATGTGCAACACAGGTGTGGCAGTGCGGCGGCAGCGTGGAGGTGCTGCCCTGCTCCAGGATTGCCCACATTGAGCGCGCCCACAAACCCTACACGGAGAACCTGGCGGCCCACGTGCGGCGTAACGCTCTGAGGGTGGCTGAGGTCTGGATGGACCAGTACAAGAGCCACGTCTACATGGCCTGGAATGTTCCGCTGCAGGTACACGGACAGCACACCGCCACGTTTAGTGGCGTGGGTGTAATTGGGCGCATTGTGCGTCGCGGTCAGGTGCACAGACACACAGAATGCAACAAAACATCTAAGAGGAGTTCTGCTTTCACATGTGCTCAGGTTACCAGGAAAAGGAAAATGGCTTTAATCAGTTCATGTTTGGAATTTGAACTACTTATCCATTAGAGATTCTAACTAATAAACCACACACCAAAGATGCTTCCAATGCAGATGCTAGAGTGCAGGTATTGTAAACTCAGATGTGTTTGTACTTATTTCCCTCCCTAGAAGTCAGGAATAGACATTGGGGACATCACTGAGAGAAAGGCCCTGCGATCCAGACTCCAGTGCCGACCGTTCAGCTGGTTCCTTTCCAACATCTACCCTGAACTCCGGTCCTACAGCAACACGGTTGCTTACGGAGTGGTGAGTTTATTTTTTTCCTTAAATCTCAAGATTCCCGTTCTCCGGTCTGCGGCCTTGATCCCAGCCGATTATTTATCATTATGCTGAGAGCTCTTCCTATTCACCGGATGCAGGAGCCCACAGCTGGACAAACAATACCCAATAGATGCTCACTTTCGCTGGGCAGGAGAAGAAATATAGACTAAAATGAATCTTCATCTATTGTGGCAGGTTACGAGCAAATAAAGGGTTGGATCCGGTTTTAGTTTGGCTTGGTTTGTAACACATTGTATTCAGAGGACTCTGGATATAAATTGGCCCAACAAGTTCGAACGAGCAGAACTTGGAATTGAAATAGGAATCTTAAATGATGATATTGCACCAACGCACCAACCGCCAGGACAAATTCCTTGTATGTTTGACATATTTTGGCAATAAATGTTTCCTGATTCCTGATTGTAGGCGATTAGTACCATTATTGGTCATTGGGGGCTTAAATTCCCGGGAGCTGGTACGAGATATGACCATTCTCGGCCCTGTAGCCGTCACATCTTGTCCAGTTCGAACCCAAACGCAGACTACACAGGGTTGGTGGTGACGAAGTGAGTATTTATTGGATGTATTCCAGACGTGTAGACAGGGGGATACCGGCGATGAGGCGATGTGGTGGGAGGTTCTGGTTGCCAGGCAGGAGTGACGGGAAATCCAGGTGTGGACGTGCCAGAGGCACCGGTGATCCTGGACCTCCGGCTTTGTACTCGTCGCCCAGCAACCCGAACAAGTTACGTTGAGAAGCACAAAACAGACTCAAAGAGCTGGGATCGTGGCAATAACCAGGAACTGTGCACAAATACTTTTGTAGAGATACAACTCCTATGACCTTTTGGAAAAGCCACAGACTAAACACTGAAAAATCCCTAAAATAATCCCCTTCCCTATTCAATTTGAGAAACTGCGAGGAATTCAATGAGCTTATTTGTTATTTGAAGAGTTGTATGGTTGGCCCGAACATTTCCTAATAACATATCGAACTGTCAAAATACCACTCGCATAAAATAAAAAATAAAATATTGCAGTATTTCAACCTACAAAACGAAACCTTTCCACTAATACGGCGTCTAATATGTCATATAGGCTTTTATTGAAAGGCTGAACCTTTTTTTTATCCCTCCTCTGCTTGACTAGTCCTCTCGTCAGCGCAGGCTGCGGGAGGACTTTGCGTGATTGAAAAATGGACAGTAACCTGTCGAAGGATGAGCATATTCATCCAGTCTCATTCGAACCCTATAACCTGAACAGCGATCTAGTCATGGTTACCGGTCTTCTGAGCGCCTGAATGCAGTCTGAAAATATTCATTATTTCTGCTTTAATCCACTGAAAGTCTGTTACTGGGGGGAAACGGAAGCAGCGGTTGGATGTGGAAAAGGGGGGAGGGGGATGGGCGGGTGGGGGTGTCGTACTACTCCGAGATAAGCAGCCTGAAAGGAGCCGACAGCTGTAGTGTCACCTCTGGGGTCTGTTGTTCCATTTCAATCACAGTGCGAGCTGGAGAGAACTGTTGACTGTTGACAGCACTGAGCGCGTGCGAGGGCTCGGCTCTGATTGACATGCACGCGTTGCCACTGGGACGTCTGAGAGATGTGCACATGAAGTTTACATATTTGACAAACACAAATTCTCACAGGAGATCGCAGTTGGAGAGCGTTCCACAACGTGTGAATGTTTTTATGTGTGTGCTTAGCGGTAATTATCTAATTAATTATCACGTTACTTTTAAACAGTATTCCTATTAAATATCATCCTGTTAATAAAAACAAGACGTTGTTATTTAACATATCTATGAAACGTTTGTAGCATTAATTAACAACTTGCATTTTAATATAATGAAATACTCGCTCCTGCAGCACAATATCTACGCTAATATATAGTGGCACCGCTTTTCTGTTTTGTATAAAAGCTACCCGGGATAAATGGGGGACAGACAGAGATTTATTTAGTAAAGCAAACAGCCATTGGTGCCACTGAAAGCCTTGATGAGACTATTGAGCTGACGGAGATTAAGAGGCATTCTATTCAAATCAGCTCTTTTTAAAGACTTAAGAACGCTGTGCAGGAAGCTAAACTTCACCTCCACACAATCCAAAAGGCAGCCGTGTCGTTCCAGCGCTCTGAACGTGCGCCGCACGCTGCGTCTCGCCCGTGTTCGCCGGGATTGACGCCCAGTGAAGAAAAGCAATTGGTTTAATAATGACGCAGATGTGAGGCCTAAAAGGTTCCCTTCTTCTCTTGCTTTTCCCGTTTGCATTGTGCCATCGTTAGTTACGTGTTCGCTTGTTACCTCCCCTCTGCCGATCACCCATCACCCATCCCATTTTCACCCGTCTTATCTCTCCGGTTTTTCTAGTTGAAGAACAATCTGAGAGACAACCTGTGTTTGGACCAAGGACCCGACACTGACAATGTTCCCATCATGTACCAGTGTCATGGCATGACACCGCAGGTCAGTCGCCTCACTTACTCTTTACTGACTTAGTTGTCTGCAAATGGGGGATTCATAGAAAGCTATTATTAGATAATATCGCGCTATAGTTTCAGAAACTGTCTGGGTAGTGAGAAAGCATCGACGTAGACATTGGGACATATGAACAGGCTGTTAAAACAACTTTCTTTTGTAAAGAGTTATTGTGAATGATAAAACAAAAGGTTTGTTATAGACACGCTGGTGGGGCTGCAGGACAAACATACAGCAAAACGTTCTGATTAAATGCCAACATCCCATAGCTCACATCACATGAGCGCTACTGTCACAACCAACTGTCCTGATTGGACAACAATGTATCACCGACAAGAGATCAAACCACTCCAGCCAATTAATGCCATCTAAAATCACACAGTGATCGCACTAGACCAACATGTAGACCAGCAAAGGACGATGCTGAAGCTCTCTGAGCGTCAAATAGACACTAATAAGTAAGCTAATTAGACCAGGTACCTAAAAGGATGCGCTAACAAACAGCTAATATATCACTATGCTGGAATAATGCGGCTTCGTCATGTGCCTTCTGTACAGTGAAAGGTTTCAGCTCTTGCTGCTGAAATATCTAGAGAGTTGTCATCCAGACATTCGGGCAGATCAACGTCTCCATCCGCCTCCCGAAGGCCATTTACTTCTTCGGGGCCGTAAAAGCAGCCCTAATTGTCCATTTGATGGAGGCACTGAAAAACATCCAAGGGACTGTGACTGCCTATTTCCCCCTCTCTCAGCGCGGAAAGGCCCTGTAGCGTGATTCAATTAAGAACTCACATTTTACTCTCTGCCTGCCATAGAGAAGCTTGCATAATCACAAATAAATGTCCACTACTACCAATCTAGACATCGAAAAGAGCCTTTTAATGGCAGGCCAAGCTTTGCCTCCATTCAGGGCAAAGGGCAACAGATTCCGCCTTTCTTTCTGGGTCATACTATGCAATATAGCATCAGCTTAAACAGGCGTTAGCTGCAATAAGAGTTATTTTGAGGTATTAATGACCAAATAATTGATGCGCTGGTTTTTGGGGAGGAATTTCATCTAGCAAGACATCGTTTAGCCTCTATGCCGTACCGTTTATTCAGAAAACGGGTATTTTGGGGCTTTACGAGGATAATTGAAGATAGCAGCTGAATATCATTGCACAGTGCGGATCTGCCAAGGGAACTAATCACTTAGCAGGAGATTTTATGCTATTCCTTGTTCACCGACTATAGAGGGATTAGAGGATGTTGCTATAACAGATACTGTATCCTCGCCTCTCTTTGCATTGGCCAAATTCATTTTCCCCTCTCTGGGACAAACCGTGCTCCAAGTGACACACGGTAAAACGAACAACAAAATAAATCGGATTTATTGCATTAGTGAATGTCATGTTAAGGAGACATCCAGGACAAGCAGCCTTTAGGATGCAGAGCAACAAGAAGCAGGATCCATTTCACCGCTGACATCAAAGACCAGAATATTCCTCTGGTCTTTTCTTTTCCACTTACATGTTTTAATCATGTGGAGTATCTTGTGTAATGTTATTCCCCACTCTCCCCATATTCCCCATTCTGATCCTTTAATCTTGATCAGTCCAGTCCTTATTATCTCTGGGTCTTCTGCCTCCTGAACACAATTACTGCATTTGTGTGTGTGTGTGTCCAACCGGATGGGTGAATATGGCTTTGGATACGTAATTCATTGTTAAAAGGTCAATGATGCATAATGTTCCTCCATTTCCTTTTCAACCACTTGACAGTTGAGGAACAACAAGAGTGAGGGATTTGTGTAGTATTATGTTGTATCATGAAAAACGCTCCGAAACGCACGCCTTGTTCATGGGACGTTCACGACGGTGGCCCATCGAGTAGAGAAGGTGCGCCGGGAACTGCCAGGTTCGAGTCCCGGCTGCTCCATGTCCCATGGCGAAGTGTCCCTGAGCAAGACAACTAACCCCCAATTGCTCCCCGGGGCGAAAATGTAAAAAGCCGTGGGGTCGAAAACGACTTTGGATAAAAGCGTCAGCTAAATGACCTGTAATGTAATAATAGTGATTAAAAGTTGGCACTTGGGACAAACCTGAACCCTCAGAAAAGGGCATTTTTCACTTGTTGCCTTCAAAGTACCCAATGAAATGGAAATAACCAGACCTAAAACTGGAGTCTACAATCTTTACAACTTGCATTTCTATCTTTCTGAGGGCCCTGTTTGAGTATTTTTTGCAGAATGAGGACACCCTCAAACGTTTCCGCTTCTTCAGGAGGCTATTTTAGCTTTTAAAGAAAGTATTTTGCTATTAATGTAGTGAACCAGAGTTCTCTCAAGTAGAAATATAAATATGTTATGTGTACATTGGCATGCCCTTCACGTGTAAGCGGGGGGGGGCTTGGTGTCTCACTGAACTTTTAAGTAATTAAAAGCTGTGGAGGTTTAGAAAACTGACAGGATCTTGATCGAAGAACAATTCAAAAAAAGATTCACACTTTGAAATATGTCCTATTTAGAAAAGGAAAAGGCTTTTGAGCAAAAGTGACTTTTCCTACTTCACAGAAAACATGGAAAAAGTGTATTAATGACTTAAAATAGAGCTATTTCACCGGGGGTTCAGTTCGACACAAAGGAAACACAAACCAACTTGAAAACCTTGACGAATAGAATGTGTGTGGGCTTGTCAGGGAAACCCCATTACTAATCTTTCTAAAACTTTTGACAAAATGTATCTGTAAAAAATAGAGTTTGTCGATCTCTGTTCATCAGTTGGAAGAACAACATTCCGCCACCTTCCGTATTTATGAGCCCGCCGGTTATTTTCACGGCTCATTCAAAGATTGTCATGGCACGGAGTAATCCATTTTCAAAATGACTGACTGACCAGTCTGATCAGTGTACGACAGCCTAATTGTCTCTCTCTCTTGGTTGGTGGTTGGGAGCATAGTGAGCTGGGCCTCACTTCTAAAACCTTGCGTAGGATTTGCGGCGGAAGTGGCGTACGGATGAAACGTACGCACGGAGATACCCAGACTTATAAAACGTCCTGCGCAGTTTTCCCTTAATAAATCACAATCACTTCTAAATGCAGCGCAGCTTTTGCGGCTTCATGTCACGCCCATAGTTCGCCCATATAAGGTCTGTGGAACGCCCACAAATGAATATTCATCGATTGCGAAATCATGACAAACACTGAGAGGAAAACGAAGAAACGTAACTTCACTGAGTGTGAAGTGGAAACGTTCATTGGTGAGGTGGAAAGGAGGAGTAAGATGCTCTTTGGAGGACACAGTGTGGACATCACTGACGCCAAAGAGGCACCACGGCAACGCTGCAGCCTCACAACCTCGGACCGTGGCCCAAATAAAGAAAAAATGGTCTGACATCAAAGTGGATGCAAAACAGTGTTTGATGTGGGGGGGGGGGGAGGACACCGGAGCTGGCCCTCTTGATGAGAGACTGGCGGCAATGGATTGGGGATCCGGGACAGGGTCTGGGCCAACATCGGCGTCAGGGGGGGTCGAGGCACGTTTGGAAGCCGTCATTACGCATTGTGACGCATCGTGGCATTTTATTACCGTCCATCTGATTGCATCTGGCAAGCAACAGCTGTGTGTTGAGGATGAATTGCATAACATGCCGATATTATTGCAGAACATATTTCACTTTTCTTTTTGAAAATGTGTATTTCTGTTTGTTTTACGCTGCAGATCGATCAAACGGCTGTTCGTGGCATTTCTTTTACACAACAGTCTAGTTTTACACACAATTGCGTGTTTCTTGCATTTGCTGACGGTTCTTATTTCACCCGTTTTTGTGCGTACGCATGAGTCCGAGCTTGCGTGAAGGACCGCACATTTTTCGTCCCACAGTGTCTCAACTCAGACAAGAGACCCAAACGCAGACGTGAGGAATATTAAATGAGGAATTCGGGCAGGCAGTGTCGTTGTCGGAGCCAGGCAGGGGTCAGTACACGGGGAATCTCTAGAACCAACTGGGAACTACGAGGATACAACGCTGGTAAGACCTGGTGAAACACACCAGACGAACTGGCTACAAGAACAGGGAGAAGACGCAGGTTATATGCCCAAGGGATAATTGACAAACAGGGAACACCTGGTGTGGGGGGAGACCGGGGGAAAACGGGTGAACACAATTAGGGCGTGACACCAGAGTACGATCTGAGAGGCTGGCTGTGAGAAACTGGGTCGTCTAATGAAGACCGCCACGCCTCATACAGCGGCGCAGAGCAACGTCCGGTCCAGCAGGCTGCTGCTGTGGAGTTTTGGAGGTCTGGTGGCCCACACCTCCAAAACTCCTGCCCTGACAGTTGAGAACCCTCCTGGGGGAGGATCCCTCCCGTAGGAGGCCAAGCGATCCTCTCCCAGGGTAAGAGCAGTCTCTAGTGTTGTCGACTGCGATGTTTGGGCCGGGTATTGTATTTTCAAGTTACAGCAACACGTTCCTGTAGATACATGTTGCACAACATCAGGGGAGTGTGTCCCCTTCTCACACCAGGTTCTGGTCCGGGCTTTGGCGTTCTCATACCTTGACTATTGTAACTCCCTCCTAGCAGTTCTACCTGCCAGTGCCACCCTTCCTCTGCAGCTCATCCAGAATGCAGCAGCTAGGCTGGTCTTTACCTCCTGTACTCTGAGGCTAAGACCTGACAGCCCAGTGTGTGGACAGTAACAATGGAAGGTTTACCTTGATAGAGTGAGGATTACTGCTACTGACTATACCTGGACTAGTTAGCATTTTGTTAGCAATTCTGATGGCACCTTCGCATAGTACTCTTTAGTTCTTTTGGCTTTCTTAAAGAAATGATACTTTCGTGATTCTTGTATTTTTGGGTCCATACCTACTGAATCAAATGCACTTATTGTCGCTTTGGATAAAAGCATAAGTTAGAAAAATGTACAAAATGTAAATGTGTATTTAATAAGAATTCACTATAGATATGTTGTCTTGGAATTCTAGCTAGTTAAAAAGCAGTTATTTATTGCAGTTGCTATACCCACTAGTTATTACATTTTAAAAGGGCTTTCCATAAATATTCATACATATGTGGATACGCATACACGGATCAATAGGCCACTGTCGCTTCGTGGAGAGCAGCGTTGTCTTCTGGCAGTTCGATCCCGGGCTCAGCTTGTCAGCATATCAATGTGTCCTTGGGCTCACAACCCAAAATAGCTCCCGTAGTTATATGACTACGGCGTGTGTGAACGTTAGTGACTAATGTGTGTGGTAGCTGCTGTCACCAGTGTATGAATGGGTGAATAATGACATGTAGGGTGAAAGAGCCTTGAGTGGTCGTTATTCAAGTAAGAATGTGGTTTAGAGATCTGGCAACGCAGGTGAGGTAAACAACGAATTAAAAAACCCCACTTAACATTCAAAATATAGCCTACTTTCATTGCCCCCCCCCCCCGGCCCCCTGCTAATGACTGAACTCTGTGAATACGGCATGTTTTAAGATGCAAAAGTGTGCGTCGTCTCTATTTTAGTTCTTCACATTTTAGTAAAGAGAAAACAAAAGGTTTGCCCAAAGTGCTTCGCTTGCAATCTTGCCCTCCGGGTGTTTTCCTCGCCCATCACCATTTGCATTATATATGAGGTCCAACCGTGTAGGCCCATGTTCAACCCTTTTGCTGAAGCCGGTCAGACTGGGGAACGTCTCCCCACCCGTTTTCAATCCACTAGCTGGTAGAAGAAAGGACAGCGCTCCATTATCTGTGTAAATCCAGAAGAACTGTGGGCAGAAACGTGGCTTGGGACTAATGATGAACTCCATGGTAGTATAGAAGTGCACCCTCATGTTCTTGGCAGGTCGAACTGATTCAGCTGCCTTGGGAAGTACTTCCTCTGCTGAGCAGTCTTTGTGATGCCGCTGATTCCCACTTGGGGTCCTGGGTTTTGGTGGAGCCCATCAAAACAACCATTAGTTTGCACCGGTCACCAGTGCATCTCACATCTTCAGGCAGACTCTTGACTAGACAGGGGTCAGATGACGGTGACGTCGACCACGAACTCCAGGAGCTCGACGGACATGCAGGCTGCTGAGGGGCAGCAGCTTGTGTACAGGCTGATGAGTGGAGGGGAAAGAATGCAGCCTTGAGGGGAAGGATAATAAAATGTATTCAGCTCATTTGCCCAGATTTGTCAGGAACAGTGGGTGAACTCCTTGGAGGGTAACATCTAGGTCAAGCTTTAATTCTCCTGGACAGGTAGTGTAGTAACTGATTCTCCAGCTGAGGTTCCCTAAATGGCTTTTAAGGGTAGAAGGCGTAGAAATGCTTAGAACCCTACAGGTTTTTCCACAGCAAAAGAGAAAGGAATCTTTCTTTCTGTCACAAACGCTCCAGGTCCTCCCTGTTTCTGTTTCCCAGCAGAATGTGTACTACACCAGCTCTCAGCAGCTTCACCTGGGAGTGCTGAGTCCGACCATCGACGATGACGACAACAAATGCCTTGTGGATGTGAACAGCAAACCCAGGCTGCTGGAGTGCAGCTACGCAGCTACCAAGCACATGAAGCTCACCTGGACGTTCACGCAGGTAAAAACCCACAGCAGCTGTACATGCACAAGGCCGTGTTCGCAGTTAAACCCTCTGTTTTCTTTATAACAAACATGGAGTCAAAGAAGGCCACGGATTGAATAGTTAACTTTCCTAGCAGGGCAGCAGAAATGTTGATGTGTAAAAGATTCATTAGAGGAAATTAAAGTTATAAATACAGTAGGTAATATCCCCAGCAGTTTGAACCTTGTCCAATACTAGTTTTCTAATCTGCAAAGGCCTTGCAACATTAGAGTTCCATCTCTAACCGCTCTGCTACAGCTGCAAATGATGCTCCTAAAGAACCCAAACTGCTAAAATCAGTGATAACTATCCTGGAAATGATAAATATATATATATATATATTTGATAGAAATACAATTAGACTCCAATCACTCCAATGATTCTGTAGGATATTAGAAACAAATATACGACCCGGTTCATAAAATTAATTAAAATGCATACAGTGTACACCAGAATACAGCTATGATTCTGAAACTGTGTAATCCATAAAGTAATGATAATATTGTAAAACCACTGTGATTTCTGCAACTGTAATAGAATAATACCAATGTAGTTATGATTGTATTTGATGTAATGTAATCAACTGGAATGCATGCATGTAATACTTGCACAACAACTGATATTGACTAAGGGCCATTCAAAATCCGAGTTACATTGAACTCACCAGAAGACTCCCAGAGGTGTGGACACCGACTTTCACACCTTTAAGCATTGTTATAAATACCTGTAGGAACCATTGTTCTGGAGTTTGCTGGTGGAGGCGACAGACGGGCACTAGGGATGGTCAAAGGACTGACCTGGGGCCTGTTGGTGGCTGAGACCAGCGGTTCCTCAGCTGAGATGTTCTTTTTAACACAACACCATCTCCTTTATTAAATACATTTGATTTAACCTTTTAATCTGCGATGACATCTGTCCGTCCGGCGTTTCTTCATTTTTGAATACAACAATTTGTACAGCCAATATTACTGATTTGCGTATTTACTTGTTCAAATCGGGGAAAGACACAAACCGAAGCAGTGACAAACTGTGCCTCCTCTCGGATGCACGATCCTTCAAAATCTGGTTTGAGCTTCACATTTTACTCAACTTGAGCATGCGTGAAATTAAAATCTCTGTATGTCACCAATGTAATGTTTGTACACACTTTTATTACATGTCCTTACATCTCACAGTCTGGGTCATGTATTTCACAACATATTATTAACATGTTCATAACATATTAGTCTTGTTGATCTGATATAAAGCCGTGTGTGAGCACTTGTTTGCAAAAAACAAGCAAAATTTCAGAGAACGACTGCAGCGCCCCCTAAAGTTAAATGGACTGTAGCGCTTTTCTAGTCTTCTGACCACTCAAAGCGCTTTAACACTACATGACATCATTCACCCATTCACACCCATTCACACACTGATGACAGGAGAACCGTACACAGTGACACCTGCCATCAGTAACTAACATTCAGACACTGTAGTCGCAGCTACAGGAGCAATGTTGGGTTAAGTGTCTTGCCCAAGGACACGACATGCGGGTTAGCCGGGTCTGGGATCGAACCGACAACCCTCTGATTGGAGGACGACCGTGCTCCCCACTCACCCACAGTCGCCTCGTTCAAAGTTCAAATATTCTGAAAAAATCAGGGTATGCTCAGGGACTCGATGTGAACATATGCTAGAGATTTGGTGAGGACAATATATCATAAAAGGCATATCCAAGAGCACCTGAAACTGGGCAAAAATGTATTTCCCCAGAGGGAGAACTTCCAGCGGACGCTTGAGACATTTTTTATCACCCAAATGCGCAACCCCAAGAATATCTAAAACTTTTCGCACTTCTGATTCACACGCCAAAATTCAAGAGTTTTTCAATATGATAAAGGCCTCAAAAGTGCGATTAAAGTGGAGAAATAAGAAGAAGAATTCTTCGAAACACAAGACTTGCAGTCGGCTCAGGCCCTAAAAATGACATAAAGCAAGACAATATATGATTAGTCAGCCAGGTGAATTCATGCTTGAATTCATATATTTGTGAATCTGACTTTGAAAGAGTCCTCAGGTCACTAGGTATACTATGCTATAGACCTGTAAGTCTTCAAATTCCAAAAGGTCAAATATAACCTAATAGATGAGCAAACTATCAATGGGTTAAAAATATTACCAGCTCCTTATTATCATTATCAAACACTATATTTAAACTATCATTATCACATCTTTCCTTGCATAGTTTCACTGGCCTCCCTCAGAGATGAAGAGGATTAAACCTTTTTGTCATTGTACAGAGTACAGGTACTGAGACAACAAAAATGCTTCTCTGCATTTAACCTATCCTACACACTGGAAGCTATATGCGGAAAGGCACAGGGAGCGGAACAGCGAGTGCGCTCTGCATGCTTTTTTAATGAAGTACCTCTACTCAAAATATTCAAAATCGTATTGTTTACCGCAGTACCTTTCTAGTACCGGTACACTGTGCAACATTAACCCAGTGACCAATGCCAAAGAACTCACAAGACTAAAAACTCAGGTAAAAAGAAGTTTAACATCAGACATTAATACTGTTCACCTGGAACAAGGTTCAATTCGGGTTTGACCCATCGATTACCCTCCCCAACTGCCCTAAGCAGACCTTCATACACTTCATACTATGTCACATGTACTTATCTCAACTAATGTTGTGGAAGTGTTGTCATCGTAGTTAGTAGAAAGCCCAGTGCACCATGTTGTGGACCGCGTTGTCCACTTATCTGAATATTAGAAGACTCTACCTGGCTCCTCCCATCCTTATGTCCAGACGTCCTTGGCAGATCCAATGCCATTGGTGTGCGTGAATTTAGATTCAGATTAGATGCCGATGGGCAGGTTCGCCCTTTGAATGTTGGCCTCTGCAATCAGTGTATGGTTGTGTGTTTACAGACATGTAGGGTAGACAGTATTTAGAAGACCAGGGTGGTGCTATAAATGCAAGTCCACTGACCATAAAGAATAGTGATGTGCACTATCGTGAACGATCCTTACAAGGACTCGGGAGTAACGGGTCCTCTCAAAGAGAGATTCGTTCATTTCCTCGTTGCCGCGCATTGGGACTGTTGCATAGGCTCAGTCAAGGAAATAGAAATGATTTGTTCATTGATTCGTTCATTTCCCATTTGGGTACTACTGAGCCTATGCAGGTCACGTGAAAAAGGACCCAAAGACTTGTATCCGGCAGATGAACAAATCATTGATCCGACTGGGTTGGCAGAAGAATGAAACATTGAACGAATCGTTCATCTGCCGGGTAGTTTTTGGATCTTTTTTCACATGACCTGCATAGGCTCAGAAGAGGAAACAGAAAGGATTTGTTTGCCTCGTTCACTTTCGCGTGACTCGGTTTAGTAAGATGTGAATGATTCTGTCATGAACCGGGTACCTCACTCTCTTTCCTTTCCACCCTTTCTTGTGATTTGCACACACCTCCCCTTCACTTACACACACACACACTTAATTACACTTGCTCATTCATTCCCAGCTGCTTCTCATTCTCTCATCTCATCATCCTCTCTTCCTCACCTGTTCCTGCTTCCTCTAATTAGACGCTCTATTTCTAGTCTGCCTCTTCCCCTTGTTCTCCACCAGAGCATTACCTATGCAGCCGACCTACCTGAGCTTGCCGTCCCATATCGCCCGCCGGGCCGGTTCGGTTCGTGCTGAACTATTATTTTCCCGTTGCTAACCTCTGCTTTACCCAGCCTCCTGTTTGACGTGAGCTGCCTGCTTTCTGGTGCTTTCTCCCTCGGCCTGGACCTCGTTCTCTGCTCTCACCGGGATTCCCCGTTGCCGGCCAAACGCCCGCATCTCTTCCTGTTAAGCATTAAGAGCTTTTTTGTTTGTGAGACCACCTTGTGGCTACCTAAGTTCCTTTTTTGCCTCAGCCATCCTGAGTTCATTAAAACAGACTTTACCTTCCCTTGCGTTTGGGTCCTCTCTCCTTCACAACCACAACAGATTCGGCAACGGCGTAACCATGCACTCTTTGGGGGGGTCGTGTACCCAGAACATCCCAATCTGTTCCCCTAATATACAGCAGAAAATATGTAAAATATATGTTCTCCTTTTATGGACCCAGTCAATGCATCGGTCTCCTGGCTCGTTAGTGCGACTCCGTCAGCGTGGGTTTCGCACACCGCTGACGGGCATCTTTCTCTCCAACGTGCGCTCACTGTGCAACAAACTGGACGAACTTCAGCAGCTGGTGAGGAGAGACAGAGACTTTTCTGCATCCTCGGTTTTGTGCTTCGTGGAGACGTGGCTTTGTGGATCGATACGGGACTCCGCGCTCCAGCTGGCGGCCTTCCAGCTGCTCAGAGCGGACCGCGACACGGAGCTCTGCGGCAAGACGAAGGGTGGAGGAATCTGCTTCTACTCAAACACTGTTCTCCTGATCTGGAGTCTTTTATTGTTAACTGTAAACCCTTTTACTCCCCACCTGAGTTCGCTCCATTCATCCTTAGCGGTGTTTACATGCCGCCGCCGTGCAACGTGCACTAGGCACAGCGGACACTCGCTACATGCACAAACTACATGGCTATAAAATGTTGAGCAACACCCCCCTAATAAAGATGGACTCTGTGCATGCGCAAAGGACGACGGGTGGAACACAGAGGGATTTGCGGATAGGAAAGAGGAAGATGAAAAGGAAGACATGAGACCTATTGAAAGGTAGGCTGGGAGAATAAAGAACAGTGGTTTAATTAAAAAGGAAAAAGTCAAGGAGAGGCAGCGACAGAACAAAGTGAAAGAAAAGACAGCGTTTCATGTGAAGTGGGCAGTCAGTATTTGTGAATTATTGATAAGTAGCTCTCTTACATTATGGAACGGAGCTTGACCCGATGGGAGAAAGCATGGAGGGAAAGATGGTGTGGAAAGAGTAATAACAGAGGGGAAGAATTGCCGCTCAGAAATCTGCCTGAGAGCTGGTAGTATTTTCCCATGTAGCGGCTAGTGTTTCCTGATAAATTAATTTTCTTCCATTAGCCATTTATTTTCTTGGTCTACTTGTATTTGTCCCTTAATTGAATCACACCACTTACCCTCATTTCAAAACGATTGCTACTCTGTACAGAACTTAACACAGCAGTAAGGACAAGGCCTCCTCATAGAGCTTCCGGAGTAAGAATGAGTTGCTTTCTGGTGGAATCAAAGGAATTAAGATAAACAGCAACTGTAATTGAACATAATAAACAGTATGAATCCAACCACGTTAAAAACAGCACTGAAAATAACACAAGAATGTTGCAGTCAGGATTTTTATATAGTTTACATGAAATGTTTTCCTTACGCTCCTCACACATTGGAGAGCATTGGAAAATCAATTACAAATTACAAATTTGTCTGCTTTACAGTCTGTACACATACAACATCCTCTGTCTCAAAACCCTCCATCGGCACAGGAAAAACTCCAAAAAATGAAAAAACCCTTCCAAGAGGGGAAAAAAGGGAAGAAACCTTAGGGAGAACGTCAGAGGAGGGATCCCACTCCCGGGATGGACAGACTACAATGGATGCCATGTGTACAGAATGAACAATGTATAATACATGCAATTCCTATGACAGAAATGATTCAAGTAATTGTGAGTAGTAAGCCAGACGCCCAGCAGGACCACTGCAGGGGCAACCACCATCAGATAGAACCACCATCAGATAGAACCACCATCCACAGAGGCCTGTGGGGAGGGAGAGCACGGAGACTTTAGGAGAGGGTAATGTTGGTTTGCGAGTACAGTAATATGATTAATATCTAAAATAATAATGATGATGATGGCAGCAGCAGGCGTCAGCAGGGCCACGGTAGGTGTCAGGACCAGGGTCCAGAAGGAACCACGATCTACGGAGACCTGCTAGGGGAGAAAGCACAAAAAAACTCCCGGAAAGAAGCTGAATTAGTCATGTGCATTAATAAAACGTGAATTATGGTAGAACGAGAGCGTGAGAGAGGAGCTCTGTGTCTCCTAAGAAGTCCCCCGGCAGTCTAAGCCTATAGCAGCTTAACTAAGGGCTGGTCCGGCTAACCTGAGCCAGCCCTAACTATAGGCACAATCAAAGAGGAAGCTTTTAAGTTTTAGTTTAAAAGAGCTGACCGAATCTGCCCCCTGGACTAAAAGTGGAACCTGGTTCCACAAAAGAGGAGCTTGATAACTGAAGGCTCTGGTCCCCAGCCTACTTTTTAAAACCATAGGAACAACAAGTAACCTAGCATCTATGGAGCGCAGTTGCCTTGGGCAATAAGGTGTTACAAGCTCTTGAAGATACAACGGTGCCTCACCAGCAAGTGCCTTGTAGGTGAGGAGAAGTACCTTAAAATCTATTCTTTATTTAACAGGGAGCCAGTGCAGAGAAGTTAATACAGGAGTGATATGATCTCTTTTCTTAGTTCTTGTTAATACACGTGCTGCAGCATTCTGAATCAACTGAAGAGGCTTAAGAGATTTACAAGAGCAGCCTGATAACAAAGAATTACAGTATTCCAGTCTGGAAATGACAAACGCATGAACTAATATTTCTGCATCACTTTGAGACAGGAAGTTCCTGATTTTTGATATGTTACGTAGATGAAAATAGGCAGTCCTTGAAGTCTTCTTTATATGCGAGTTGAAGGTCATATCCTGGTCGAAGAGAACTCCCAGATTCCTGATGGTGCTGCTGGGTACCAGAGCAATTCCATCCATAAAAACTGTATCACGTCACAGCTGGCTTCGAAGGCGCTCTGGGCCTATCAGGATAACTTCCGTTTTTTTTCCTGAGTTTAGCATCAGGAAGTTGCCGGTCATCCAAGTTTTGAAGTCTCCAAAACATTCTTGAAGTCTAACAAGCTGCTCCGTCTCTTCTGGCTTGATCAACAGATACAGTTGAGTATCGTCTGCATAACAATGGAAGTTTATGCGGTGTTTCCTGATAAGATTGCCCAAAGGAAGCATATAGAGGGTAAATAAAATCGGTCCAAGTACAGAACCATGTGGGACTCCGTGACCGACATTAGTGGTCTTTGAGGATTCACCGTTTACAAGCACAAACTGCGATCGATCAGAGTAGGATTTAAACCAGCTGAGTGCATTTCCTTTGATACCAATTAAATGTTCTAGTCTCTGCAAAAGGATACAATGGTCTATGGTATCAAATGCGGCACTGAGGTCCAGCAAGACAAGAAAAGAGATGAGTCCTTGGTCCGATGCAAGTAGAAGATCATTCGTAATTTTCACCAGTGCTGTTTCTGTACTATGATGCGCTCGAAATCCTGACTGGAAATCCTCGAACAAAGCAAATGTCGGCCGAAACCCCTCCCTATGTTTTTTTTAATGGTCTGGCCCACTGGAGATCAAAGTGGGCAGTATCTGGCCCAAATCTAAAATGAGTTTGACACCCCTGCCCTACTTGAATAGGCGGAAAAGGGTCAGATATTGACATGCAGGTCAAATAATCAATGACCAGCTCTGTTTCTTCCTCTTTTCCTCTGGAAGTAGGTTTGTTGTGATTATTTCTGTGATTCTGGTTCTCTTGTCTTCTCTCCACCTTTACTGAGAGAATGAGAAGCAGCTGGGAATGAATGAGTGAGTGTTTTCTCTTGCTCTTTGTTGGGGTGGTTATTTAGCCGTCTCTTAAGACTTATAGGAATCCCCATTTCAATGTAGCATCGTCCTTTTTACCAGGCTAAACATAATAATAAAACTCTAAGGCTAAATGTTGCTTTGAAAGAGGGTAGAAAATGTTATTATTATTTTGGGGGGCATTTTATACAAAATCGGGGGCATATTTTGAAACTAACAAGTACTTATTTGGGCTTCCTGTATATGCAATTGTCAACTGCACCAGTCTCAACTAATTGTATTTTACCCAAATAGAGGTCTAAACAAGAAGGTCCTTTTAATTTATTTATCTTGAACGTTCGATTCTTCCCGCACACGCAACATCTGTCAAAGCGAGAATTAAAAACATTCTATGGCAACTTGACTGGGTCATAAAGGCTACGATGTTTTTGACAAGTTAACTAAATTGTAATTATTCTTTAGAGGAAATTATGATGGCATTTTCATTTTTTAGGGGCAATTTTGTCCTTTGCCCGTATCTATTTCCGACGCTGCTTTGACATTAAGTGTAAGTGTAGCTGACAATCACACTGGCGCACTTTCAGGCCAACCTGCTGACTGGCCAGCCTAATGTCAGCTGGCTTTCTGGCTGTCTGAGCAACTGATTAACTGGGGTTCCTGACATTACAGCAGGAAATCGATACCACTATACTCTGCAGAATTACAGATGGGCTTACTGCCGAATTGAGGACAATGTGTTGGACTAAATATTTCCCAAAGTGTATTTGCGTGAATACCTGCACGTAAATCATGGGAATAAGAGTGTGTTTGTCTGTAAATGCTCTAACTCAGTTTCTAGGCACTGAGTCTGAGCTGTACGCATCAGAGAAGCCAAGAAGTAGAGCACAGACTTAAATTAAAGTCACTCAGGAGGTCTTACATGCCAACTGACTGGCTTTCAATTGAGGTGTTTAATTATTATAATGCATCTAAAAAGGTCCTCTACTGTACTACATACCAGGGGTCTTCAATGTTTTTCAGGCCAAGGTCCCCCAAACTGATGGTGAGATGGAGGGACCCCCTATTCCATGGAGTTTGGTCCGCCATCTTTTATTTTTGAGCTTTGCGCTCTTTAAATGTGAGCATAAACGCGATCTGATTGGCTTGAATTTATCTGTTCGCCACAATATGTTGAATTGAAGTGTATTTAAAGACAATAAATACAATACTGATTCATAAGGCCTTTTTATTTATTAAAAAAATTAAAAATTGCGACGCCTGCAGTACCTCTGCCCCGGACCCCCTGTTGAAGACCTCTGCTTTATACAGTAAAGGCCACCTTTTAATGAGTCCCTCTTGCAGCTGGCAGGGAAAAGGTTAATAATGTCAAACCCAGTAGGCTACTGCAGGACTGAAAGGATCAGTCTATTTTGAGCATTGCAGAAAAAGGCTGCAAAGGCTTCAACTTGATATGCATGATTACAAGGTTATTTTATTGTCATTTGAAGTTTTCCATATATTTCCAATCGGTATGCTTTCTGTGGCTCCTCTGAAAAGGTGTTTTGTCTTAAGTCTCCTTAAGAAATACTGTTGTTAATGAGCCATCTTCTGCAGGATAGAGATACGTGAGCGCCTTGTCAGGTGGTTTTTGAGGCTGATTCCCAGGAACCAAAAGCAGTTCTTGGCATTCCAACATTTTTGAGGAAAGGGGGAAGCTCTGTATATACATTCTGTGGATGACTGTGAAAGTAGATTGTAGTCATTGCTGGGACTACTAGCCCAACACTAATCACAGGTATTAGATTTATAATGAATATCAAAAGTCTTGAATCCAAGTCGAAAATATTGGGCCAGAAGGGATAATAACCTAATAAATATTAGCTCATTTTGAAATGTAACACAGTGGGGAGAACAAGTATTTGATACACTGCCGATTTTGCAGGTTTTCCCACTTACAAAGCATGTAGGAGTCTAATTTTTGTCATACGTACTCAACTGTGAGTGACGGAATCTAAAACAATCCAGAAAATCACATTGTATGGTTTAAAAAAAAAGATTTTGCGTGACATAAGTATTTGATCAACTACCAACAAGTAAGAATTCAGGCTCTCACAAACCTGATAGTTTGTCTTTAGGAATCCCTCCTGTTCGCCACTCATTACTTAACTGCACCTGTATAAAAGACATCTGTCCACACATTCAATCAAACAGACTCCAGCCTCTCCACAATGGCCAGAGAGCTGTGTAAGGACATCAGGGATACAAATTGTAGACCTGCACAGGGCTGGGATGGGCTACAGGACAATAGACAAGCAGCTTGGTGAGAAGGCAACTATTAACAAAAAACTGTTTGAAATGAGTGCAAATCAGACTTATCGTATATTCATGAAGTGGAAACATCCATCCATCCATCCATCTTCAACCGCTTATCCGGGGTCGGGTCGCGGGGGCAACAGTTCCAGCAGGGGACCCCAAACTTCCCTTTCCCGGGCCACATCTACCAGCTCTGACTGGGGGATCCCAAGGCGTTCCCAGGCCAGTGCAGAGATATAATCTCTCCACCTAGTCCTGGGTCTTCCCCGGGGCCTCTTCCCAGCTGGCCGTGCCTGAAACACCTCCCTAGGGAGGCGCCCAGGGGGCATCCTCACCAGATGCCCAAACCACCTCAACTGGCTCCTTTCGACGCAAAGGAGCAGCGGCTCTACTCCGAGCTCCTCGCGAATGGCTGAGCTTCTCACCCTATCCCTAAGGGAGACGCCAGCCACTCTCCTGAGGAAACCCATTTCGGCCGCTTGTACCCGTGACCTAGTTCTTTCGGTCATGACCCATCCTTCATGACCATAGGTGAGGGTAGGAACGAAGATTGACCGGTAGATCCAGTGGCCAGAAGACCCAGGACTAGGTGGAGAGATTATATCTCTGCACTGGCCTTTTCGTCACAACGGTGCAGTAAAGCGAGTGCAATACCGCCCCCGCTGCTCCGATTCTCCGGCCAAACTCACACTCCATCTTCCCCTCACTCATGAACAAGACCCCGAGGTACTTGAACTCCTTCACTTGGGGTAAGGACACATTCCCTACCTGGAGTAGGCAATCCATCGGTTTCCTGCTGAGAACCATGGCCTCAGATTTAGAGGTGCTAATCCTCATCCCGACCGCTTCACACTCAACTGCGAAACGCTCCAGTGAGAGCTGGAGGTCACAGACGGAAGATGCCATAAGGACCACATCATCTGCAAAAAGCAGCGATGAGATCCGCAGCCCCCCGAACTGTAGACCCTCCTCCCCCCGACTACGCCTCAATATCCTGTCCATGAAGACCACAAACAAGATTGGTGACAAGGCGCAGCCCTGGCGAAGGCCAACCCCCACCGGAAACGCCTTCGACTTACTGCCGAGCACCCGAACACAGCTCTCGCTTTGGGCGTACAAGGATTGGATGGCCCCAAGCAAAGACCCCCTTACCCCGTACTCCTGCAGCACCTCCCACAGTATCTCTCGGGGGACCCGGTCATACGCCTTCTCCAAGTCCACAAAACACATGTAGACTGGTTGAGCATACTCCCAAGCCCCCTCTATGATCCTGGAAAGAGTGAAGAGCTGGTCCGTTGTTCCACGACCAGGACGAAAACCGCATTGTTCCTCTTCAATCCTTGGTTCGACTATCGGCCGAACCCTCCTTTCCAGCACCTTAGAGTAGACTTTACCCGGGAGGCTGAGTAGTGTGATACCCCTGTAATTGGCACACACTCTCTGGTCCCCCTTTTTGAAGAGGGGTACCACCACCCCGATCTGCCACTCTTTTGGCACTGTCCCAGACTTCCACGCAATGTTGAAGAGGCGTGTCATCAAAGACAACCCCCCAACACCCATTGCTTTCAGCATCTCTGGACGGATCTCATCAATCCCCGGGGCTTTGCCACTGCGGAGTTGTTTGACTACCTCAGTGACTTCCACCAGGCTAATTGACGATGATCCCTCCTCCGCCTCCAGCTCCGCCTCCACCAAAGAGGGCGTAGTAGTTGGGTTCAGGAGTTCCTCAAAGTGTTCCTTCCACCGCCCGATAACCTCCTCAGTCGCGGTCAACAGGGTCCCATCCTTACTGTACACAGCTTGGATGGTTCCCCGTTTCCCCCTCCTGAGGTGCCGGATGGTCTTCCAAAAACACTTTGGTGCCGACCGAAAGTCCTTCTCCATAGTTACCCCGAACTCCTCCCATACTCGCTGCTTTGCCTCCATCACGGCAGAGGCTGCTGCCCTTCGAGCCTGTCGGTACACTGCAACTGCCTCTGGAGTCCCACCGGATATCATAACCCGGAAGGCCTCCTTCTTCAGTCGGACGGCTTCCCTGACCACCGGTGTCCACCACGGAGTTCGAGGGTTACCGCCCCTTGATGCACCTAAGACCTTGAGGCCACAACTCACCGCCGCGGCTTCAGCAATGGAGGTTTTGAACACAGACCACTCTGGTTCAATGTCCCCTACCTCCACAGGAATGTGAGAGAGGAAGTGGAAACAAAGTTTTTTTTTTCACTGCTGAAACTTCAGTTAACGTCATTTGGAGTTCATCTTGTGATGTAGATCTGTAATCTAAGGAACTCTTAATACTCACCTAGTCGTTCATTTTTTGAGACACACAGTCACAGCAATGTTTTATGGCAAAATTATTTTATTTTCCAGTTTGCTTAACTTCATTTAAAAGAAAAAATGCCCAAGTCATAGTTTGGCCAATTTAAATCTCATCCTTCCAAGGCATGTTCACCCTGTTACATTACAGGTCATTTTAGCTGACGCTTTTATCCAAAGCGACTTACGTTGCATTTTTAACTCATGGCTATTTACATTTTTGCCCAGGGAGCAATTAGGGGTCAGGTGTCTTGCTCAGGGACACTTCAACATGGGACATGGAGCAGCTGGGGCTCGAACTGCCAACCTTGTGGTTCCCTGCGCCACGTCGACCCCGTACTAGCTTTCTTTCCTAGTTCTTTCCTACTTCACCTGCTATCTGCCTCTCACTGATTATGTTCCACCCTGCCAAGTCGCATCTGCGAGTCTTCACTGTCCCTTCCTAAACTAGCCCTAGCTGACCTTTCATTTCTTTCTCGCCAGTTTGAAAACCATCATTAATATCTCCCTAATAAATCTGGTTTAGCTCCGCCCCCAATGCTATCGCTGCACCAGATGTTTTTTCAAAATCAATATCTTACTTCCAGCCACCATACATCTGTATCTAACTTTGCAGAGAATATTGATATCATGTCATTTTCCTCTCTATCTATTGGGTCTGTGCCCCCCCCCGATCCATCCAAATCGTGTTGATGTGTTATTGTTTTGAGAAGATATGTGGTAATGAATTTTGCAAGTGGTGTGGTTAATCTGGCAAGACACACAATTTAAGAATGAATTGGCCTGCCCTCACCAATATTGTACAGTGCATCCGGAAACTATACACAGCGCTTCACTTTTTCCACATTGTTATGCTACCGCTTTTTTCCAAAATGGATTAAATTCGTTATTTTCCTCAACATTCTACACACAGCAACCCATAATGACAACGTGAAAACAGTTTTTTGCAAATTTTTGCAAATCTGTTAAACATAACATGTACATAAGTATTCACATAAGCAATTACAGACTCAAGTCTTCTTGGGTGTGATTCCACAAGCGTGGCACACCTATTTCTGGGCAGTTTCTCCCATTCTTCTTTGCAGAAGCTCTCAAGTTCCATCAGGTTGGATGGGGAGCGTCGGTGCACAGCCATTTACAGATATCTCCAGAGATGTTAAATTGGGTTCAAGTCAGGGCTCTGGCTGGGCCACTCGAGGACATTCACAGAGTTGTGCCGAAGCCACTCCTTTGTTATCTTGGCTGTGTGCTTCGGGTCGTTGTCCTGTTGGAAGATGAACCGTCGCCCCAGTCGGAGGTCCAGAGCGCTTTGGAGCATGTTTTCATCGAGGATGTCTCTGTACATTGCTGCATTCATCTTTCCCTCAATCCTGACACGTCTCCCAGTTCCTCCTGCTGAAAAACATCCCCACAGCATGATGCTGCCACCACCATGCTTCACTGTAGGGATGGTATTGGCCAGGTGATGAGCAGTGCCTGGTTTCCTCCAGACATAACGCTTGGCATTCAGGCCAAAGAGTTCAATCTTTGTTTCCAGAGAATTTGGTTTCTCATGGCCTGAGAGTCCTTCAGGTGCTTTTTCGCAAACTCCAGGCGGGCTGTCATGTGCTTTTTACAGAGGAGTGGCTTCCGTCTGGCCACTCTACCAAACAGGCCTGATTTGTGGAGTGCTGCAGAGATGGTTGTCCTTCTGGAAGGTTCTCCTCTCTCCATAGAACAACGCTGGAGCTCTGTCAGAGTGACCATCGAGTTTCTGGTCACCTCCCTGACTAAGGCCCTTCTCCCCCGATCGCTCAGTCTGGCTGGGCGGCACAACTCTAGGAAGAGTCCTGGTGGTTCCAAACTTCTTCCATTTCCAGATGATGGAGGCCACTGTGCTCATTGGGACTTTCAATGCTGCAGAAATCTTTCTGTGCCCTTCGCCAGATCTGTGACTCGATACAATTCTGTCTCTGCGGTCTACAGATAATTCCTTGGACTTCATGGCTTGGTTTATGCTCTGATATGCACTGTGATACCTTATACAGACAGGTGTGTGCCTTTCTCAATCACGTCCAATCAACTGAATTTAGCACAGGTGGACTCCAATCAAGTTGTAGAAACATCTGAAGGATGATCAGTGGACAGGATCCACCTGAGCTAAATTTTGAGTGGCATGGCAAAGGCTGTGAATACTTATGTACATGTTATGTTTTCAGTGTTTTATTTTTAACAGATTTTTCGCTTCATTATGGGTTGTTGTGTGTAGAATGTTGAGGAAAATAATGAATTTAATCCATTTCGGAATAAGGATGTAACATAACCAAATGTGGAAAAAGTGAAGCGCTGTAAATACTTTCCGGATGCACTGTATGTAAACATTGAACCCCTGAACCCACCCTCATTTTTTCATAATATTTGAAGAATAGGGACGTTGCAGGTAATCGTTGAAAATCTGCATTTTTAGCCCATTTCTCTGATTTTTTTAGATGTGTAAAAGACCAAACTCCTCCCAGGGATTAAACCTGATTCTTTTCAAATTCTTGCAATGTGAAAAAATAGCATTTTGCCAGAAGAAATTCCACTATGTGTGTACGGAGCATTTTCAAAAAAACACCATTCGCCATGAAAATTGAAGTTGTTTTAACTCGACAATACTTTATCTAATCTGCTGCATATTTCTCATAAAGCATGAACTTCTCACCCTGTAGACATCCACATGATCATTTTTAACCTTAGTCATAGCGCCACCTGGGGGAAACAGGAAGTTGAATGTTTTTTTATTTTACACCCTGATCCTCACAGGTTATGCTCCTTAAAGGTTAATCTGATCTCTCTCAAAATTGTTGAGACCTTTAATAATGCTTCACTGTGAATATTATAAGAATCCGATAATCGGTGGCGAGAGGGTGCATCGCCAAAGTTGATCCTTCACCAGAACGACTAAACCGTTGTATCTCTATCCATAGCGCCATGTACTGGTAACAGGAAGTCAAATTTCCTAGTATCCAGTAAAAAACGAAGGTGGCATTTCGAGAAGCTTTATTTATAAAATGGTACATCAGAATGTCCTGGTTATCTCTCAGTGACGCATTGGGGATGTGTACTATACGTCTGAAGTGAAATTGTCTAACTGTTGTTTCCTTTTAAATCTAATCTGAAATGGACCTGGGGGGTATTCCAAAAAGGAGGTTCAACAAACTCGGAGTCTATCCCTGAACTCCGAGTTGACTTACTCTGAGATGGGAAACTCTGAGTATCCGGTTCCAGAACAGCTGATCTGCGTTAGTTAAATCAACTCTGAGTATGTTCACCTTGAGTTAAGCGCGTGCATGACGATTATAAAAAGCCATCATCAATGGAGCCCCGATACCACGAGTCACTGCGACAATAGAAAATAAACGAGCAACACTTACAGACACATTTTTATTTTATACCTATCAAAGTCGTTTAAAATGTGACGCTGAAGCCTACACCAACACTCATTAAAATACTAATTAAAAAACAAAGAAACATTGAGTTCTGAAAAACTCACACTTTTATTTATCAAATGAGTTGGAAAATGAATTGGCAGGTTGAATTTCTTCAGCTGCCTCAGGAAGAACAACCTCTGCTGAGCCTTCTTGGTGATGGAGCTGATGTTCAGCTCCCACTTGAGGTCCTGGGTGATGATGGAGCCCAGAAAACGGAAGGAATCCACAATAGTGACGGGGGAGTCACACAGGGTGATGGGGGAGGTTGGGGCTCTGTTCCGCCGGAAATCCACAACCATCTTCAGTCTTTAGAGCATGAGCTCCAGGTTGTTCTGACTGCACCACGACACCAGATGGGCGGACTCATCCCCACCAGAGATCAGTCCAATGAGGGTGGTGTCATCCGCAAACTTCAGGAGCTTGACGGACTGGTGACTGATTTAGTTTCCTTTCAAAATCTAATTTGAAATTGACCAGAAGTAGTCTCGTGAAAAAGTTTGAAGGAAATTGGCTCATGTATGGTATTTTGAGAGGCTTTAATTTTGGAATAGTACATCAGATTGTCCTGGTTATCACCGAGTGACACCTTGGGGATGTGCACTATCAGCGTGAATTGGAATTCGTATGGAACTATTGCTAGATACCATTCTCCTCGCTAATTTATCAGATCACTCTCAAATGTTGTCATACTTAAGATGTTTGCAAAGCCGCATTCCTAGTGTCTCTCCTTATGGTGGACAACGACTGACTCTTGGACGCTTTGTCTGGCGGCCGCAGGAGATCTTGGCTGCGTTTCCAGCCGTCCGAGTAGCGAGGACCCGTCCAACGCTGCTTGCATCTTATAATATGATAATCTCCATTGTGCTAAACCCTTCAACATATACTCTATATGTAAAAAGCCATATCAAAATCTACAGAAAACCCTTCTGAAGTTTAAAGCCCACGACGATCAATTTTACGCTGTCTGCCAAAGATCGCTTATTTGGTCTTTGACGCAGACAACCTAAACCCCAAATGACTTTGCAACACAGAACTTTATTGGAGTAAATACAAAACGGATTCACGCCTATACAAACGTCGTACTAAAACACACATCACTAGATCGAACTATACACAACTCCCATAGCTGTAGTACACATTTCACACCTTATACTATAGCCTACTTGTTACAGCCTACACGCATGCAAAGCCTGCAACTTCTGTCAGAACGAGCGTGTGTGTGTGTGTGTCAGAGAGGGAGGGAGAGCAGGGAAATGAAATGCAGCTGAACAAATACGCTGCGTAATTTAAATAGCGTTAAAAATAAATACACCAAACGGAATGTGTGGCGGCCGGTGTTGAATGTGTGGCACATTCCCGCAAAAAATGAGTCTATGTGTGGGAAACGCTGCAGTCTAAGATAGGCGGTCCGGCAACGGGAAATCAGTCCAAAAGAAAGCGTTGGAAGGTGCAGAGACGATCTAGAAGCGAGCAAGCGAGTGACTGGGGTTGAAATAACGAAGGGAGTGAGAAGGGTAGACAGGTGAGCGTGATTCGGCTGAAGGTGGATGTGACCAGCAGGTGCACAGAATGAACTGATTGGGTGGAGTGAGAGGTGGCAATGACCGGGTAGAAGTGACAGAGCTGTGGCAGATTAGCCCCACTTTTCCTAAGTCTGTCCTCAGTTGTACTCTGAATTTAGCAGTGAGCAACGGCATGAAAGACAAATAAGACAGCAAATAGGAGAGAGACCCCTAGTAGAGAGGGGGAGGGTCTTCCAAGTATCTATCCCCTCTTACCATAAGGCCGAGCTGGGCATTATTGTTTGCTAAGGTGGTCTGATTGAAGGACATTTTTCTATGAATGCATAGCCGTCCTGAGCGTAGCTTCTTACAGGTAGGTGCAGATGGTGCCTGTGCAGCTTGATTAACTTCGATTCTTTTGGTAAAACCTCTTTGACTGCTGTCTACATAGCTGAGACTATACAATACAGATTTGCACCATCTAAATGTAATTACGTTTTTTTATTTCTGGTCTTTGAGTCAAAGTGGATGAGGCTTTTGGTATTGCAGCCCCACGCTTTGATGGTGATACTAATAGTTTGTATGCCGATATCTATCTTAAAGTGATTAATCACCTTCATGCATGCACCGTACACCAATAACACCCACATCACAAACGGTATCGTAGATGACGAATATGCAAAAGAAATACAAATGTATAACAAATATCATTTTTTCAATATTTTAGAGACACGGCATCTTTTCTGATGATCCAGTCTGGGTTTGACATATTGCTATTGTGTGTAAGTACATAAATATATGGATCCGACACAACACACAGGACCAGTACTTCTTGCATACTGATTGAAATAATCTTTTGTTCGCGTTGTAAAATCAATCAGTACATTGATTATCTAAAAGTTGCATTTAACCCTTAAAATCCGAACTGAGCATATATAGTTATATATATATATAATAAGGATAAATATATTGGAGACGAAAAAGAAGGCCTAAATTACATCCGTTTCACAATTTCTGATACGTGTTTCTGAAAGAATGCCTCTCTCTGCTCTGTTGGCTTCTATTTATACCCACAAAGGTCCCACCTGTGGGGGTTTCATACTGCGTACATCCCGATGATTGAGTCGACCATCAAGCAATCTCTTCTGGAAAGCGATGTGTATTGTGACTTCATGTCAGACTCCTGTCAAGGCCAGAGAGAGATACTGGCAGCTGCGTGCAGTGTTGCAAAAGGTTCCGTGTTGAATTGCAAATAAAATATATTTCAGAGTTTTTTTGTGTTTTGAACTTGTGTGTACCACATGCCCACAGTGGTGGTCTTTGAGGTACAATCTTGCTGTATACATATATACAGTCAAAGGTTTGGACACATTTTCTCATTTATTTAAATGAGAAAGTGTGGCAAAATGTTTGATTGGTACTGTACAGTATATACTAGTAAGTGTTAAACCTTGTAGTCTTATTGTTATGAGCAAAATTCAACAATGAATTCAAGTTCACCTTTCAAAACCATTTGGTTTGCAAACACTCTATATTCCTATAGAAAAACAAGTTACCTTGTCTAGATGACTATTGGAAACTTCTGAGTAGTCAGCGAGAGACTGAGAAGGTAAGCTTTCCCTGCGCATGTGCTCTCTTTCATCAGTCCAGGATCCGGGGGCTACGTTTTGTTTGTTGTTGAAAACCGACATAACGTGCTTCTATATGTGTTTGATATATCAACAGGTAACGGATCTGAGGGAACAAACACTGAATGGAGTGTCATTCTTTATCTTATCCATTATTCTTCTGTGAATCTCACCCACCTACTCTCTCTGTCTCTTTCCTTTTAGGGTGGCTCCATCCAGAACATGGAGTCTCTATGTTGTCTGGAGCTGATCGAGACCGGACAGTCAGACTTCAGTTTTCAACTGGTCATTCAGGACTGCACCGATCAGAAATGGACCATCACCAACATCCTGACTGTCCTGCCACAGTGAACCATCTGCCACCATTCAGCTACTGGAGCCCCTTTGTTGTGATGGACGAATCTACAGTAGTAAGCAAGGAACTGCCCTGCTGATCTAGATACATGACCAACCACCACAGAGACAGACATGGAACATGTTGACCTAAAAGTACATGTGAAAGAGATTCTGCAAGGGAAAAGCTGTTTGTGCTTGAACCTTTCTACTAGTGAGTTGAGAGAAGAGACACTCACAGATGGACCCAGGATCTTAACTACAGAAATACAGCAACCCTTTAAGACTGGGCCTGCTCTGCCTCATCGCACCGTCACTGTAACAAAGAGTGCGCATCATGTTTCAATATGTTAGGGTGGAAGGGGAGAGATACCGGGAGACGGATTTAGAGTTATAAGCGTTATACACTACTGGGCTCGAGTGTAGGCCAGGAGCTTTACATGTACTCAGCATTGCCAAAGGTTGACAAAGTTCATAGAGACGAATCAGTGACTGATTTAGCGGCGCCCACCGTAGTGTTGTCAGGCGCACATTCATGGACAGAGCTGGAGATTAATCCAGGGAGAAGATTGCAGGTGTACGTGCATCTGTAACACCAGAGCATTACACAACTTTGGCTCATGCGGCGATGGAAAAAGGACTGCGATGATGAAACTGAAACCAGACAAAGAGCCCTCAGACAGGTGATCTCAGAGCAGAGGGTCCGGCAGGGAAAGCCTCTGTTTTTTTCTTTTCTTCTTATATTAAAAATAAGAAGTTCACCTTAATACTAGATGTACTCTGGTGTTGTAGTTTATTTAAACATACTATGTGTTAATGTTAAGTTCACTAATATATTGACCTAATATGAACTATGTTCATTAAAGGAGACTTATCATGCTCATTTTAAGACCCATACTTGTATTTTGGGTTTCCACCTTAACATGTTCAATGCGTTGATGTTAAAAAAGCATTTCATTTGTCTCGTATTGTCTGTGTGAGTAATCCTGTATTCACTTCTTGTTTGAAACGTTCCGTTTTAGCGCCTGTCTCTTTAAGCCTCCTCCAACCCAACAGTGTTTGTGCAAGTCCACCGTTATATTGGCCCAGGATGAGAAAACAGTCAGTTTCAAAATGATTTGCGCAAACAGCTTTTTTCCCAATTCTTACCAGGACGTGGTCTTCATGTATGAAATGAACCCATTTGGTTCCTATCCCGTCTCAGCCTGGGACGACATGTAGACAATTGTGTGGAACTGTGCAGCCGACTACATTTTGTAGTATTGAGTTCTTCGGCGTGTTGGGGGGTTGTGGTGGGGGGGGTCACCAAGTCCATGAAAGGGAGACTCCTGCTTGATCTGATGATGTCACCAAACTACAAAACCTCCAAACAGGTTGTTTTAATTAGTATTAATTCATTCCAGGAATTCTTCTCCAGCGTTGGGGGTTTGTAGACATGCCAGACCGCCACATTACCGTGTGGAACACCTATCAAAGTGGAATTTCCATGTGCCCCCTTTATCAGTAGACAATCACACAGCCCGCGTGCATCAGCTTAAACAGAGTCTCAGTCTTATTTATCTTCTAACAAAGACCTCCTTTTGACTCAGGACCCAGATGTACAGCACTGTTCAAGGACTTGCTTCATGCTGCTGCCTTATTGGACAGGTTGTCATTGCAACGGACAAATGGTTGCAAGGGACTCAATTTACTTATCTGGTTCATTCACGGTAATATAATATGTAAATCAAAATGCCAAATGTATTATACCTAATCCTAGATACTGCTTCTGTAACTAGTTAACACATGTCAGAGCTATTTGCTAAAGAATTATATTATAACATTATTTTTGTCCTTGCCCGCGTCCTGAACATGATGCAGAGCGCTCACCTCGCTTCGTTTCAGTTATGTGGGTATATCGACCATTAACTGGAAATATTGGATAATCTGGATTACTTAATTACACAGCAGGCTAGTCCGCAATCTTTGGAAGAAACTGTCATCTACGGCCAATGAGGCTCATTAACAAAGTGACCTGTCACAGTTCAGCTTCACACCCTCCTCAGTCTACTTCACCTGTACACCCTCCTACCTCTGATCATTAATCAACGCTCTCTATAGACTCCGGCCCCCTAGACACACATTGATTGTTCTGAGGTTTTTCCACGCCAGACTCTCCAGCCCTCTCCACCGGACTGATCTCCTGTTACCGACCCCGCCTGACTCAGCTTTCTGATCCCGACCATGTTTAACTCTGCCTGCGGTTTCTGGAAAGATTGTAATAAAAGCCAAAGATCCCTGGAACCTGGTGTGTTGGATTTGGGTCATTGGACAACCAGTTACAGGACCCCTATGTCATGGGGTGTGGTGGCGGACACGGACCAGAAAGTGCGGGGAGCAAGCGTTTGTTTTTGGGGGACTGGTGGGTGGTGGTCTGGGGAGGCGTATCCGAGGAGGGACGCACAGACCTCTGCAGGCTAGAGAACCGCAGACTGACTGCCATTAGGCATCGGGAGGAAATCATTGAACCCATCGTCAGACCCTTCGCTGGTGCAGTCGGTCCTGGGTTCTTCCTGATGCACAACAATGCCTCCTCAGCCTCCTGCCAGATGGAAGGGGCCCAAACAGGTTTTGTCCGGGGTGAGAGGATGCAGGCAGCAGCTGGGGGATGAAGGAATTAACATCATTGCATGGCCCTCAGGATCGCCTGACCTAAACCCTATAGAACGGCAATTTTGGCAAAATAGTCCAGCCTTCCACTTTGCTTTCGACGATTTCTGTCTATAAAATGAAGCCCTCTGTAGGCTGGAACTTTTATTTCTATCCAAAAATGTAGCATCTTTTTGTTCCTAAGACATTAAACTGTCAATATCGGTATAGACATCCAAAACATTTTTTTTCACATTGAGATTTGATGTGTTTTCAAAGTGGTCCCTTTAGTTCTTTTGAGCATATTGTATTTGCAAATATTCTAAATAGATCTTGCTGAGCGGCCTCGAAGGAGCTGTTTGCCACTGAGAGTTTTACAACTATCTGGCGAAGAGAGGATGAGAAACCAGGGCAGGACGCTGAGGAGTGATGAACAGCTGGAAGGCAGCTGGGTAGACCAGGAAGATGTGGAGGATGAAGTGTAGTCAGGGAACACACACACACTAACAGACAGCTACAGAATACACAGACGTGGCCAACGTTCATGTGTACGTGGAGCCAGAACACGCCAAACTGTCCCTTTGGGATGAAAGGGGTCCCATTCTGGATCACTGGACCTTATTTTGATACGCCGATCCTGGTAAACATATTTCACCGCTTACATACAAACCTTCTGCTTGGAATGACCATGGGCAGGTACACCCTTTCTCTTTTTCAATGATAAATAACATTTCAGCTACACTTTGGGTTTCACCTATGAAATGCCCTGGGTTCACTAGATACATTGTCTAATTGGTGAAGGAGGATCTCTGGAAGATGGAACAATGAATGATACACAACACATACTACAGAGCTTAGTAATGACTTTGCCTTCACGTACTGCACTGGGCAGTTTTAGCCCGGCCCAAGAATCCGCTCATAACAAGTGTCTTCACCAAAATCTGAATCACAGCTCTATGGAGAATGAACGAAAAGCCTCTCTGACCTCAATTCATGGGCCTTATTAAATGTTTTTTAGAGACCACGGAGAAGGTATTTACTATGTTGTATGCAACAACAAAAAAAACATCTACGATCAGAACATTTTTTTTTTACTGATATCTAATATGAAAGAATCCACTGCCGTGATGAATAAATGGATTATAGTGAATCGTAAATAAAAAGAATGGAATATATTATATAACACTGTTCTCACTGCTATATCGTTAAATGATCTTCATAATTACTGTCCAATTATAGCTATGAATTCATCCTTAACAAACCTTTCACCCACAAAACACTAACAATAGAAGAGGTGGTAGGAAATGCGCCATTCTGTTGCTAAGGTCCCATTCAGAAATACACACAAGCTTTCACAGCTTCAAAAATCCTTGAATCCACGATATCCTCTCGTATGACACACACAGGTCTCAAATTCGTTTCCATAGATACGTGTCAGATCTGACTGTTTACACTATTTGAATGCATATTACCTCTTCTGAAGGAACCTTTTGGGGAGCAAAAGATGTTAAAACGCTCCAGAATGCACAAGGTTTTTCGGGAGAAGACCCCCACCCCCCCCCCAGTGGCTCTCGGATGAATCCTCCTTCATGCAGGTTCAACCTCTGACGGGCATCTCTCATAGGACGCAGCCCCTTAAAGGGCGCCGGCCTGTGATCGCGTTCTACCCAACTCAAAGCTACAGGATGTGAAACAACCCTCTTCCAGCTCATCAATGACCTCTGGCACCCTAAGACAAGACTAAAGCCCTTTAGTTGTGAGTGCACCATGAGGCCACTTTACCACCGTAGCATCTTGGGGAAAAAATGATTATCACACAATGATGCATTTCTTTGCATGATACTAGTTGTTTTCCACAAAATGTAACTCATGAGACTTGACGTATGTATGTATGACCGTGTGAGAGAAAATGACTTATTTTTTAATGACTTATCTATAGAATATAATGATTATGTGCATACATTCTTCTGTTTAAAATGTTTCATTTCTTGCACAGGGATCAGGAACAAAAAACATTACACACACACACACACACACACACACAGGGTGTTGGGATGTTTGTATGTTTTATGTATGAAGACATTTAGCTTTTGCTGACTTCACACTTGTGCCCAATACTGCTCACACGTTTTCTTTACAGCTGCAAAAAAAAACCTCAAAGTTACGCTGTGATAAATCTTTTAATTAGATCAAACTCTTTTCCAATCAATTCCCTAATTATTCAAAGGCCCAGCCATAAATAATGAATCAATAATTAAAAACAAAAACAGGATTAACCAATTCATTATTAATCCTATCTTATGTATTTCAAACTTTTTCCAAGTCCAGCTGACTGAGGTATAAAGCACAGTGGTGACTTGCTTGTCTTCTATTGGCTACTGTGTAGTGTCTTTTTACCAAGTCCTCTGTTGATCATCCGTTTCTTTGGGGCTCAGTATCTCAATTTTTGGGAACTCGTTAATACATGAAGTCATGAAAATGTCTAAGTTATTTTATTTAAACTGGATAAGTACCAACAGTAAAAAGGTGATGTAACACAATGTGTCCCGTCTCTTTTCACCTCATTGTTCAACACAACACAAAAGCTGAGGGGGGGTTAATGTTAATAACACATGGTGGATCAGCCAATAGCTTCCAGACATGTTGTGAAAGTGCTGCAAATTAAAGTCCTTATAGGCTTTTACAATCTGAGAAAGAACATTCTCATAATCAACTAAACGCAAACACCAGTATTTGTTAATACAAGCTGTAAACACAACATTGTTTGTGAGGTTCCTCACCTACGAGGTTCTAGCTGGTCGTCTCATCTTAAGGAGCTTATAATACCATAAACGTTGGGTTATTTGTTGTTCCTAGAGTTAAAAAGTAGGATGGGAGCCGAGCCTTCAGTCATCAAGCTCCTCTTCTGTAGAAGCTTTCAGTCGCCTAACCTGACCGAACCGAGCTCACCTTTCATGCATCCGTCACAACAATAGGAGTTTGTGAGAATAAGATATGGTGCTGGAAGGTGTCAATACTGTTCAGAGCGAGGTGATGATCATTACACATGTGATACGTGTCAGAGCCCTGAGGCTACGTTGCTCACCGGGACCCTAAGATGTTACCGACATGCCAACCTCACGATAGTCCGCCAGTATCCGTTTTGAAGCATGTGAAGAGAGAACGTGCAGTGCATCGTATCAACATTACATCTCAAATTTAACCTTTCTCCTTGCAGAGCTACATTTTATATTGGTTTCAAATATAAAGCGTTTTCCTGATTGTGTTCGTCTCTGCAGAGCTTGGAGTTTGGTACCATGAAACATGGACGAAGCGGCACTCTGAGTACAGCTAACATGCGGATGTTCACCCTACACTGGCTCATGAACACACACAAGCAAACATGTCGTGATTCATGTCACCATTTCACAACAAGGAGATGAATCAGAAGTAGATACTGCACGACGGAGTTGGTACCAAGAGCCGTTTGTTCTTAAGTTCAGCGTGTATTTAAAAACACAACATCGGTTACCAGCGTCACGTGACTTATGCAATTTCATGAACTAAGATGTGATGTTATGTATCATAATATAACATTCATAGCGTAAGATATTCTGGTGAATTCTATTACTTACATTTTTACATTTTTACATTTTTGTCGTGACGCAATGCATGATGGGATATGCTGGGCCACGTGGGATAGATACCTACCAAGCCCAACCACGGTTACCTAGTTACCACCATCAACATCAGAGTTGACTGGGTTCCAGTGGAGAACTTGACCTCAATGGTCAAACGCTCCAAAGATTTACTGTGTAAATTAGTGTAGAAAAACACTAAAAAATCTCATTGGTTCTTCTGACGTTCAGCTATATGTGCTCCTCACAGCCTTGGAGGATCTACTAATTATGACCTCCGGGCAACATTCTGCAGTCTTGTTAGACCGCTATGGAGCTGGATGGACTCCCTTTCTTTCTGCCAGTCTCAGTCATTCCCTCCTGCACAGTGTCATCATCCACTGATCCCTCCTCAGGCGTCTTCCTTCTGTATTGTATCCCTTTAATAGAGGATGCCATGAATCAAGCCTTCTGATGGGATTACAATGATCCACCAGGAATCCCAGGCATCTAAACAGCTTCACTCTTTGTCTCCCTGAGAAATGAAGCTCTTCCATTGGGAACCTTCCGTAAAAGCTGAAGCAAGAATTACCGCGAACGTCTTATGAACAAGTCTCATTGTCTCCAACCATGAGACCAAAGCCTGCGAGGCCCATCGGAGGGGAGCGCTAACGATGTAGCATCAACCGTGGCTCACTTGGCTCGTGCTTCTGCTGAGCCTGAGACCGAGAGGCCAGGTGACCACGGTTAGCCCGACCCTGTTCATCGCCAAAGGGAAACCTTTTGTACAGATACATCGTTCCAACTAGGCTGCTGTGACGTGTGGTCCTCTGGGGGGGAACGTGGAATGACGAATGTACAGCGACTTGATTTAGCAACAGTCTCCATTTGCACGGTCTGCACAGAGTACGCGTCCGGCTCCAGATTCTCCCTCGCTGTCCCCGGATTTCTCCTCCTTAAAAGGTGGAACACATAGATTAATCCCACCTTTGTACACAAGTACAAAGACACAGGATAGGAGGTAACAAGGCCTGTGGAGTAGGGCGGTGCCAGCGGTCTGTCAGAGCAAAGAAACAAAGGACCCTGAGCTTCCCTAAGGGTCCAGCTTACATCCAGGACATGGTCAAACCCGACATCCCGACCCGCACTCTCCGCTCTGCATGTGCAAAACTACTCGTCCCTCCCTCACTAATCTAGTGTATCTAACAGAGGTTTTCCCTACGGGTGCATGTAGACCCCAGGGTATCTTACCTAGCCCTGCTCCACAGCGCTCCTGGGGTAAGTACATAAACACAGACCTGGGTGTACAATAGACCACAGTTTAACAAACAACATAAACCATATATTCTTTCAACGTCTCAATCAATGTCAATCTCTCCCAACACAAGCCTCCCCAATCTCTCACGAACAAACATTTTAAAGAGCCGAGCTGAGAGCTGGATTCAGTGACAGACTTTCTACATAACAATAGTTTGTTTAAGGATTTTCAGTCAGGACATCAGTGAGTGCATCACAGTCCACGGAGGGTAAAACGAGTTTAACTGGACACCCAACATACTATATAGGGCACTGCAAGAGAAATGAGTGGCAAGTGACGGGCGCCAAAAGAGGAGAAAAAGACATGCGAGAGGAAGAATTAATGAATCGATGGAAGACAAAAAAGGACGAGAGGAGTCCTTGGGGATCTGATTATCAGACCAGGCCGACAATTCTACATCAGCAATATTTCAGCATCAAATGAAAGCTCTCCTGGCAGGGAGGGAATCTCCCATTTCTAATTGGATAAAACCTTTGCTCAGCCAAGAAATCAAAACATTCTCATTTCGCAGGATAACCTCATATATATATATATATATATATAAATTATATAAATATATTTATATATATATATATATATATATATATATTATATAAATATATTTATATATTAAAATATATATATTAATATATATATATATAAATTATATATATATATATAATTTATATATATATATATACCAATTCTGTATGTAAAGCAAAGGTATATTAATAGCATTACTTATAATTGCAGCTATAAATGCAAACACAACTTGTGCCAGGGCAGGTATGAACGTCTACACGGACAACTACAAACGCGATAAGATAACAGGATGTGGAAATGAAGGCCTTATCTTTATTAATATTGTGGAAACTGGGGGGGAGAGGTATTTTTCATTAGCATAAAGTCCGTATATGGGTCAATGGTAATTAGACTAATGAGAAAATATTCTATTATGAATTGGCGAGCTTGACAGACTCACTCTATCATCATGAAGCCCTCCGAAAACCTGTCCGTTTCCCCCCCGGCGACGGCTGCCTGGCAAAGAAACAAGGATAAGCAGCGTGAAACATCAGCACCAGGCCCTTTGCGATTGAAGACGTCTCCGCACGACACAACGGGGGGAACGGCACCGAGAAACAGCCTGAAGCGCCCCCGAGAAGTCTCCTCGGCGAGGAGAAGGGCTGTGAAAAGGTCAGCGGAAGCGTGACACTGAGGAAGGCTCCGCCTCTTGACGCTGGGAAAAGAACGGGCTCGATGAAGAATCTGCCGAGTGGAAAAAAAAGCCCGTGGCCCTGCTGCAGAGTGTAGGGAACTACACACACACACACACACACACACACACACACACACAGAACACACAGCCGCTGGAGTACATAACACATGCGGGCTCCCGTTTCCACTCACGGGTCCAGATGCACCACGCCAATCTACGCATGTGGCGGTCACAGCGGGCCCCGACGGCCCTCGGTTTACTGTACTCAACCCTGCATGTATAATTAGCACCGACCCATCGGAGCACACGCGCTCATCCACATTGACATCCACCCGTCGTGTGCAGCAGAGCGACTTGTGGTAGCATCAAACTTTGAGCTACGCGGACGGCTGGAGGACGTGGACCATAAATCCCACGTATGGATCCGGGGTTTGCGTGACAATATTGACAAAGTTGGACAATAGTTTAAACTGAAACTACATCTGCCATCGGGTTCCACCACGTGGACGTCATTGGGGCCGGTTTGTGCCTCGTGCTGCAGTCACGCAGTTATCTCCCTTATTGCCGGCGTTAGTCAATATAGCCTGAAAGAGATAATTGAATGTTTACCAAGTGAATCTACACACAGGTCAGCGCATTAAGAAGGATCTGAAGAATTGCAATTATGATCATATTGGATCTTATCTAGAAGAAACATCTGACCACATTACCTACAGGCTGAAAACATTTTGTCAAGTTTGGGATTTCCTGAAATCTCAAGTGGGCAGCAAACCTCTTTTTGGCGCTTTCGGCTGCTTGTAAAAACAGTCTGAACAGAATGACGTGTCTCCAAAATAAAAGCATCACGTGGTGTCAAGTGTTTGGTAAAAGCTGCTAAAAACAGAAACCTCTCCTGAGGTTGTTCCTTCAGTGACGATGGCAAATGAAGTCGAGAAATAACTGATCCGTCGGTGAAGTAAATCTTAAATACAAACGTACACTCTTTGAATTTGACGCGACGTTAAACGCTTCATTCAAAGTGGAGAGAAAGATAGAAATGTCTGAGTTTCTCCACTGAGTGAAATAGAGTACGTGCTGTTTTTGGACATATATAATATAATGACAAGCACGTTCTTGGTTGTCTTTTCCAATCGGTCTTCGGGATCCTGCAGCAGCTCTCCAGCCACCGTCTCTCCCAGTGAGGAGGAAAAGTGCCACAAGAGAGATGGAAGTGGAAACTTTGGGAATCCTGCCTTTTTAAATGAGCAACGACACAGCACCCGTGTGTGGAAACATCTGCCACTGGAACCTTTAACATGTTATGTAACAGAAGCCAGTGTGGTTTGAATGCAGTTATCTCTCAGGGTCACAATATGGGAGATGAGGGTGATCCATACGCAGCTTTCCTGGCTACGTTGTGACTTCGACCATCTTCCGTCAGCAGGACGTTCCATCGCAATGTGGCAAAAGTCAGAGATGATCGATACGTCTCGTGAGTAAAAGCTCGTGAGGCTACACCGGTGCGTTCAAGGGCCGGCAGCCGGCACGAAAAGAAAGAAAATGACATTAGCAGGCCTGTCAAGTACCGAGCAGTGGGATTTATTACAGCTAGGAGCACTTTTCAAAGGTTAGGGCCCTGCCAAGAAAGTCCCACAGCAATATCTTCAGCAATATGGATTCTGCTCTAGCTGGACCGGGGCTCTCTGACAATATTGTGTACTGTATATTGTAGATATAGAACCTGCCGGGAAATCAAGTTCAAGGTGTCTGTGAGGCTAAAATGAAACTACAAAATGCCACCGTGACTGATGGCGGAGTTTATGAATATGTACCGTGTTCAGGTGAGCAGGTGGCCTTTGTGTGTGTGTGTGTGAATAAACGGGTTTATGAGGCACTTCGAGTAAGCACTTAAACTAGAACAGCATTGTGTCGACAGGTAAAGTCCATTTAACTGATGTAGTATAATGTGATTTTATTATTCTGATCAAATGTACTGACTTACTTTAGCTATATAACTCATTAAGGCAAAATGGCACTCAGATGCAGTTCATCACTGGAAAAGTGGCATGTCTTTAGTAGTCCTGTTGGTTAAATGAATGCAATTCATATTGTTTTGATGCTGTTTTATATTCTGGATCCACATTATGGTAAAATCATAAAGTAAGCTTTCCTGAGCTGAGCGGAGCCACACTGCCATCATATGGACAAATGAGGAAACAGTAAAAACCACCATTTTAGTTATATATAGACATAGATTAAACACTCTGAGATGTGAATAATTAGTGACTTCAGTGACGTAAGCAAGTGCTGCGTGAGTGGAACTTTGTTGTAAGAAGATGTTGCATGCTGAAGAAAAGATAAAGACGCACAAACCAGGAGACAAGGGGGCGCTGACTGAACCGGCCCAAATCCTGCAGGTGGCTTAGTGCTGTGGCTGCATTTAAAGAGGCGATTCCATCTGTATTTAATTCAATATCTTATTTATTTTCAATCACTTCTGTTTGACACCTTTTTAATCTTACTTCAGGCCAAACCCATTACAACAAATGTTCCCCTTTGTTTTGGAATTTAGGATCAATAGCGCTTTGACATGAAACTTTCTAATCCTATTTGTCATTTGAATTTTTTTCTAATGGCAGCACATAATCACAACCGTTGTTCTCTGGGGTCAAACTTGACCCCCATGTGGAAGTGGATTTTTCACCCATGTGAGTTACACATTTAATAACTTCATTGAAGTACTTAATTGAAGATTAGCAACATTTGTTTTATTCCGTCTGAAACGTAAGGGCAAGACCATTTACCTTGTTTTTCAGTTAAAAAACCCAACATATATTCAGGTTCTCCCGGGTCATTTGACTCTTTCTCATCATAATAAGTCCACTTCTGACATTTCAGCTTCAGATTCCACCCTCAGCATAATGTTCATCATTTTCCTTCACTTCAGACCCGTCTTCTGGTCCTGCAGCGGGTGACGTGGGGGCTTCTTCAGAGGAAGACGTAGCATGTGGTCTGTGTGTTGGAACCATCCCCTCATCATTATTTCCTCATCATTATTATAAACGTGCAATGCTCAACGCCTGTGAGAAAAGAGGTGTTCTTGTACCCGTTCGCCTCAAACTTCCAAGATGTTTTGGAAAGCAGCCCGACAATTTGCCTCATTGCAGTGGACTGATCCCCGTGGACAACAGAAGTTATTAAATTCAATAAATCAGCGGTTCCCAAACTCAAGAACGCCGCGGCCCAATTTGAAATCTGAAAATCTTTTGCGGCCCACCCAAACCTTTAATCACAACTCTGATCAAATCATAAACTAGGGATGATTAAATTACCTTAAGATTAAAAATGTATTAACCGACAATGCATGTTTTGTGTACCATTTTCTCCGGAGCTCATATATATTTACTTTAATACTACAAGAGGGCCCATTTGACATTGTTTTGTTTGGCGGCGCCTTTTGTTGAATAACGACATGCGGACAAGAGCAGCCGTTTCGAGCGAGATCCTTATTGTTTTATTAATCTGTTCGTTTAAATTGTTTGTGCTTCATCAATTAATGTTTCACATAACTAATGTGCCGCTAGAATTCTTCAAATAATACTTAAACTGAGAAAAAGATGTGCGTTTTGTATATTATCAATTATCATTAATATATATATATATAAATATATATATATTAATATAATTATAATTTAAATAATACATATTTTTATATTAATTTCAAACTTTTCAAAATTGAAAAATTATTTTTATTTTTAGTACATTTTATTTATTTATCGTAAATGACCTCTCGCGGCCCACCTGCAGTACCTTCGCCACCCACCAGCGGGCCGCGGCCCACACTTTGAGAATCGCTGCAATAAATCACTCATAATTCAATCATTTTCCTAAACATGAAGAAGAGCATAGTATCAAACAACTCATTTCAGACTATTCGATTAATACAAAATATATTTTACGGGAAATTATTTCGTTTGGGGTCAGAATAATTTTCTTATGAAAAGCAGTCGACACGCGGAACTAATCGAGTTGGTTTACAGGCGGAGGACTCCCATTGCGGTTGCACCGTGCGCGCGCCCTTCCGGTCCTGCCTGCTGCCTTGGCTCGCCGGACATGTATCGGGGTGTCGCGGGCCGGTTGGTGACGGAGGCAGGACGTGTTCGCCGCGGCGTGGAGCGCGCTGCTTTCGGGCCGAGGCTCAGGCGCTTCTCCGGGGCGAAGGACGAGGCGCAGCCGCCTTTCGACCGCTCGCTGCTCCGCTTCCTGGTCTGCCCGCTGTCCAAGAGGCCGCTGAGGTGAGACGACGACGACGGGGGGGTTGTTGAAGGACACTCCGAAACGGGACGTGGCTGATGTCACGGAATAATACTAGATAATAATTATTAATAATATTAATAATAATACTGGAGATCAAAGTGGTAAAAATGTGTGTCACCACACGGGCCGCGAGACAATGTCTCCATTAGTCCACATGACGCATTTCTCAATTTACGTGTTCAACCATTACGTTTCACTGTATTTGGCTTTTAAAGGTCTCTCACATTCAAGTCATGTGACGAAAAAAAAAAGTAATAAATATTCTTATTCTTAATTCTTATGGGCAGCAGCCACTTTCTGAATGGGGACATGGGGAGTGACTGGCGCCTCATTCAGGTGCTGCGGGAAATCTGAGTTTCGCTCTCATCTGCTGTATTTTAAATCTCCTTTCCGCCGCCTACCATGTTATTCCACGCCGAAATAGTGATCCTAAAAGGTTTGTTCGTGTTCATTGACCTATTTTTTTTATTGAGCGCAGAATTCCCCCGTGTCGCCCACAGGTACGAGCCGGAGACCAGCGAGCTGATCAACGACGAGCTCGGCATTGCCTATCCCATCGTTGACGGCGTCCCCAACATGATCCCGCAGGAAGCCAGGCTCATTCAGAAAGACACGGACGTGTCAACCACACCCGCACAAGGCTAGAACCTCCCATCACCCCCCACACATCGGACATCGTATCACAGCGAGAACACGCCCGCTCTGGTATTTAGCTCCTCCCCCCCCGTCGGGCAGCATGTTCTCCCTGTCCGCGATGGTGGGGCTGGTCCCGATAGTGTCGCTGGCGGGCTTGTTCTACTCCGCGGCCGTGGACGAGAACTTCCCTCAGGGCTGCACCAGCAGCAGCAGCCTGTGCTTCTACAGCCTGCTGCTGCCCGTCGCCATCCCGGTCTACGTCTTCTTTCACCTCTGGAGCTGGATCGGGATCAAGCTGTTCAGACACAACTAGGCGCCTCTGCGTTTCGATACAACGGAAATGGGACGCTTTGCAGGACGTGAGGCGGAACTAAACGGGGCGTCATTGCTGCAATGAAATGTAGGGTGGTGGGGGGGGGTGTGACTATAAAGAAAACGAGTCTGTAAATGACACATTTAATATTTTATTGGCACACTGTGTCTGACTTATGTACACTGAAATTAATAAAGACGGTTCTATACAACCTGAAACTCGACTGTGCTTCATTGAAAGCCAAACGGCGTTTGCTAAAGGCGGCACGGTGGGTGAGTAACCGCACAAAGGCTCGTTCAATGAACGGCAATGACAACTTCCTGAAACGCTCCCGGGGCACGAATCTCTGCTCAAATCCCACGTCAACGTGACAGAAGTCTTAACTGCAGAATGACAACATTGGGGGGGGGGAACACTTTAAAGCCCCCGTGAATCGGAAGGATTTCCTGTCAGGTTCAGGTTTGTGTTTTTCTACACGTGTTCCGTGGTGCACGGCTGCTCTTCAACACGCCGCAGACGCCGCTGAGCGCAGGTCGGTCACGTGGTGGGGAGGGGTTTTAGCGTTGCGCCTTCCTGCTTTTCACCTGTCGGCCCTGAGCCAGCTTCATCAGTGGAGACTGTGGCCTGGGGGACTGTCGCTCTCCCTTTGTCTTGAAAAAGAAGGACTCGTTGAGTCTCATCTGGACGGCCCTGACCTGCAGTCCCAACAGGAAGCGGTTTAGTGCCACACATTTAAATACCCCACACACACACACAATGAGGAGCGCAACCTTTTAGAATGACTCATTTTCCCCCGTTAAGATGGTTCAGCTACTGTAGAGAAACGGGCGCCGTCTCTCGCTCTTTAATCTCATTATCTCATCCGCCTTTGTTTCTCCGACGCGCCCTGAAAGCAGCTCCGCATCTCACGCGAGCTTCAGCGCCTGCACAGCATCTCGCCGTCGTAGACCGAGATGTTCGGCAGAGTGTACAACCAGTAATGGATCAACCGATTAACCAATTGATCCATATATATATATATATATATATATATATAAGGCGCACTGTCGTTTTTTGAGGAAATTAAAGCCTTTTAAGTCGCCTTGGGAGTGCGGAAAATACGGTACTAGTAAAGTCGAGGAGACGAGCGTAGAACGCAGCTGCCTTCTCCCTGTTTTATGGGCCACACTCTGCGTAGGGTCCCTTGGTCCCTGTGGAACGCTTTAAAAAGCCTGTTTTTGTGCCTTAAAGTGTTTATAAAATACTCTTACCGAGTGTTTGGAGATCTTAGAGATTTCAAAAAAGCTTTCGAACGCCACTGTTTGGACAGACTTCTTCGGGATGAACAGGAGGCCACTGAGATGATGGATAAACACCTGCTGCTTTAGGTTTGTGCCTGAGCATCACAGCTCATCTCTCCCATTAATACGTGACGACGAACGGATCGCGTGTCACGCAACACGTGACGATCATTGAAAATGCCGCCTATTTGTTTGACGCCAGTGAAGATCCTACAACGGTCCTAGATTTTGGTCCAAAATATGTACAATATAACATATAACGTTGTCACCTGGGTCAGGTTCAGCCTCCCGCCGCGACAGGGCGGCTCGTCCTCGCTGGATGCCGACGTGTCCGCCGTCCTGGGATCCGACTCCGACGGGGGGCTCGGCGTGGTCTTCCTCTCCGGCCGGGCGCAGGGCGGCGGGCGGCCGGAGGGCTCCTCCGTCGGCGCTCCATCTGCCGCGTCTGAGGAGCGGCGTGGACGCAGGTCGGCCTCTTTGCGCTCTGCCGCTGAAGACAGCGTCTTCCCCGGCGAGCCGTCCCCGGGGTCCTTTCTGGCCCCGCGCCGCACGCTCAGGTCCAGGGGCCGCGGGTCCTCCGCGGCTCCGGCCCCTCTGCTCCTCCGGCAGAAGGCGAGGTAGGAGCACAGCTCGGTGGAGAAGAAGTTTTCTGTCTGGGTGGAGGTGTGGAGACGGCGCGGCGCCCCTGAAAGAGGCGGCTCGCGCGAGGCACACGGAGGTCTTCCCGACCGCGCGGCATCCAGGGAGGGGCTCAACTGAAAGGGCCCCAGCGGGACCCTCTTCTCTCGGGCGACGTCCGCTTTGAACCATTTCCCCTCCTCCGGATCCGGGTGCGTTTGGCTCATGCGCTCTTCTTCTTCTTCTGCTTCTTCGTCCTCTTCTCCGTCCGTGAGAAGCACCTGCACCGTCTTCTGCACCTGCAGGTGGGGGTTTTGCGCCTCAGAGGGGTGCAGCCCGCGCCGGGGGGGGGACACGGCTCTGTCGCTGTCGTCGCCGCTGGAAGGCTGTGAGGGCGAAGCCCTGAATGCCTTCTGGGTGATGAACAGGTCCTGACTGTTGACGTCCTCGCCGGGGCTCTGGGATGCGGCGGGGGGCCGTCGGCCGGGTCGGACCCCCGCGACGGCCTCGGGCTCCGAGAGGGCCTTCTCCCTGGGAGACCGCTGACGAGAAGACGGCAAACCGGCTGGTCCGGCTGAGACGACGCTCGGCGGTAAGTTGAACGCCACCTTCGGTTTTCCGCTGCTTTTCTTCTTGCGGTCGTGGTCTCGTTGGAGCTTCTCGGTGCTCCGCGGATTCAGCGTGCGAGGAGGCCGCACAGCGGGCGCGAGGATCAAACCGTCGTCCAGTTCCGAAGGCGACCGCTTTTGCTTCTTTCCTTTTTTATTTTCTTTCTTTTCCTTCGGTGACTTTTTCTTTTTCTTTTTCCTCTCGATGTCTTGCCCTGTTTTCTTGGTCGCGCTGTTTTTGCGTTTCAGGCGTTTCCGCTCCTTTTTTGGGTCTTTTTTCTTTTCTTCTCCCTGCGGCGTCCAAGTCCAGGACTCCCAAAAGACGCCTGCTTCTTCAGGGTCACCCATGAGTCTGCCCAACGGAAAGAGGAGAAGGTTTCACACAGCTCTGAGCCGTAAGACCTCTTGAATCCACAGCCACAGATTTAATCAAGGACACTGTAAGGAAATCTTTGATGAAATCGATCATGTGCATCACCACCGTTATTCTTATTGTTGAGTCAGTCTTATATTTAGTTGGGCTCCGTTGTAGTTCAACACACAACAGACAAATTCAGTTGGACGCGAAACCACAAAAGCCTCCGAATGACCTTCCGAAATAAATGGACGGACTTCTCCTCGGAGCATTGCCTAATAAAAGCGCCAGCCGAATGTGTGATGATTTTGTGTTTTTTAAACGTTTTGGTTTCTACGAGCGTGCGAAATCATTAGCCAAGTTATTAAAATCGATTGCAACTATTTTGCCTGATGAGCAGCAGTGTATTAAAACCCGCGGAGTCGGTTTTTTTGTACACTTTAAACGTTCTTCTGCTCCAGTTGAGATCAGTTCACGTAAAAGCGCGGTTAACGTAGCTCATAACAAAGGTGTGCACTGCAGCTTTAGTCACAGATCTAGTTGGTTAAACTAAGTCACCCACTGCTGCAGGACGCTGTTCTGGGCACCTTTTTACTATTAACGCGTTAACGCGGGGGTTTGCTCTATTAACAGGTGTAACCGGTGCGATTTACTTGGAGTTCATTTTTTGAAATGTAGCGTTATGTTTTATTAAATGTTGCCGTGTTGGAGTTAAAGTCAGTGGCGCGCATCACGTGGGCAGCTCGGTACCGTCCCGGCCGCGTGCGCTCGGCACCCCAGCTGCCGAAGTGGGGACTCTGTATTATTGGTGAATAATTGCCTCAAATTATTGCTGAATAACTGCCTCATAGTCACAGTTCAGTCGCGCGGACTGAGACCCCCGACGCCTTTAGCATAAACGTCAACTTTCTGTGCTTTCACCTTGCGTTTCGCTGTTTAAAAAGGTAAAACTTTATACCAAACGAGGGGTTTCGACCGTAGTACAGTCTGTCACATGACATATCACTGTATAAAAGAATATTTTTCCCAATAACGTCGTAATTCTTGTTAAATTTTAGGCTTACCTCGGCGGCTACTTTCAACTCCAGCTGGGAAACTCAACTTCAAAGGAGACCGCTTCCACCGACCGGTTTCGTGTTGCGTTCAAATGCCTCGCGTAAAGCCCGCTTCCAGCAACCCGAGCCAGCGTGGACTTTTGCATTACATCTCATTTAGCTGACGCTTTCAATCCAAAGCGACTTGCAATACGTGCATTTCAACCACAAGGGTACAAACCCAGAAGAACAAGAAACAAAAAAAGCGCGACAATCAATCAAATTATAAGTACATTATAAGTTCAATTTAAGTGCTACAATTTGTTTAGTGTTTTCAGTCAAGGACTTCTCCTACAACTCGTTATAATATGTAGGCCCAACAGTAGCTTTAATAAGAGGAAGTCAAATACTTTCAGTTAAATTATTCCATTAGGACTAACGATGATAGTTCCAGGTTGCTATTATTTACTATATTTCTGGCAGCACGTGAACGAAGCATTGGACGCTCGTTCACCTGCGGTCCGGATCTTCCCGCGACTTTGAAGCCCAGTCCGCTCCAACGGTGATGCGTTCACGTGCACCGACTGCTCCTAATAAAACCACGAGATGTCGCAGTTTACCGCCAGTTACCACAACTCGGAACAATCTTTGCTGGCCGAGAGTTTTTATCTCTCTCTTTGTGCTTAACAAGAAATGGGACAAGGACGAAAAGGGTCGACAGGTGAAGGTCAAAATAGGACAGGACTGCCGTGATTTAGTCGTAATGGAAAAATAGCGGTGATTATGATCATTATATAGGTATATGTGTTAAAAGTACCAATAAAATTAATATAAGTGTTCAAGTGTGAAGAAATAAATACTGAAATAGGGCTTATCATTATTATCGTATTTACTTGCAAGTAGGATTTATGGCAGTATCACAGTATGTAATAAGTCCATTATACACTGTAAAGTTGTAATCTTAAAAAGTTTTTTTTCTCAAATTGTATTGCATTGTACATCAGAAAGTCAGATTACGCTCTTCCATACTTTGATTGAGATTGTGTGTTTACTTTTAAAGAGCAGTATAATGAAGGCGGTTCAGACATGTTGGTTTCGCAGATTTTCTCCATTCATTTTTCCTGTGGTAAAAAGTAAAGTATAAGTCGAAATCTGATTTTAATGTAAACATTTACTTTTACACAATTAAGAGGGTCAACATGCCGGTACCTGCGTTGTGGTCTTTACACTGTGAGGTCCCGTGATGCTCGGGTCTCTGATAGACATCTGCTGGAATCAGTCATGCTGATGTTATTTGATATTTGATGTGACATTTCATATTTGAATATGCCGATATTACCTTTTTAATCATTTCTCACTTCTTGTGACCCTGTTGTTTCCATAAAAATATAGTTTATAGAGAGGAAACTGTAGAGGGAACAGAAAGACGGGCCTCCTGCTTCAGAACAAACATCATTGCACTGCAGAAAATTGCAGATAAACGTTTCATTACATACATAAACTCAAATGATGGGCTTTACCACCGACTGTGGTGATAATACTTGTAGAATACTACATATGCATGTTTAAAAAGTTATGTAGAAATCTAAAATGCAACTTTAACAGATACAATAGAAAGGCACAGCCTCCTGTGAGACCCGCATGGCGTCCCGGAGTGTTTGTGCAGGGCTTTTATTGTGAAAGGAAGGAACTAAGGAGTGGATCTGGTCAGCGGTGCTTTTGTCTGGGGCAAAAAGGGGTAACAAAGGTCGCTGTCTGGTTTGGACCACAAAGCCTCCCCGTGGTTGTGTAACAGCGTTAAAGCGTGCATCGGTTGCGTTGCTGCAACTCACAAGAATGGACCTTGTCGAAAAGAACATCACTTTTGTGGACGTGTAATAGTTGCAATGAATATTTTGATGTGCACGATCCTAACAGTCTTAACCCAGCACGACTAAACAACACTGCGTGTTTCAACATGAATTGCATCCATAGAAAAACCGGTGGGATGAAGAGAGCACAATGCTGCAGGGCCTTTTAGAGGGAGGAGAAACCAGCTCCGGGAAAACGGGTGTCATGCAAGAGCATTAAACTGCCCAATGCCCAAAGGCTGCTGGGAGACGAGCCTTCTCCCTGAAACCTGCCAATCACAGGGATTTATTTTCAGTTTCTTCATCCAAATCATAACATCGTAACATTACGAAAATGGATAATTTCCTCTTTTTTTTTTCCAGATCTGCACAACATGTTCACTAAGCCAACCAGATCCTTCCGTTCATTCCCCCGAATCACCCTTCGAGTGGTTGGAGAGGATGCAGCATCTGTGCATTCTCACTCATCTCCTTTGGTCACCCTTCTCGGGACATGCCGTCACCCTCTAGAACAGTCAAAGCCCGCCTTGAAATAGCACCACCCCCCCACCCCCCCCTCCCCTCCACCCCTAATGACTGCACCTATTCCGGACACCAGCTGGCCTTACCGATGCATCCGACTTGCAATAACTGTGAATGTCAGGTGAATGTCAGTGCCTGGGGGGGAGGGGGGGGGGTGGTAAAACCTGCGTTGACTTTGACTTGAAGGCTCTAGCTTTGTCACCGTGCCGGTCGCCTTGCTGCCCTTTCGCATGCGCCACGTTACAGACGGGACGGCGAGCTTCAGGATCTGAGGACAGAGGTGTTCGGCGGGGGGAGGAGGGGGGCACGCAAACGGGCCGCAGTGTTACGGGAAAGCCGGTGGAGGTAAATGTCTCTGCAGAGCCCCGCCCATCCCAGTTAATCACTTTATGTTTCAGTTCTTTAGTTTGCTCTTAATAAATGATACTTTACAGCAAATTTAATATCACAATGTAAACACTTACAATTCAATTCATTTTGTGTGGCCCCCAAAAAAAATCACATCGGCACAGCAAAAACTCCTGGATGGGGAGTAAAGGGGAAGGAACCGTAGTGGGAACGACGGAGGACGACCCCCCCCCCCCCCCCTCCCCCTCCTCCGGGGCGAACAGAATGCAATCGATGTCATGTGTGCAGAATGAACAACGTGAACTTTGTGTCCTTACATCGACATTCCCGGCGCCTGCTACATTTAGAAAACCGCGTGGTTACCTAATGCTTAGTGTGTGTGTGTGTGTGTGGGGGACCATAGTTGTCTCTAACGTGACCTCAGGGGTCCCGGGGATTGATCTTACTTGGGACACCTGTGGCTCAAAGCTATGGGCAGGAGGGGGCGGGGTTACCCTGGTGTCTGGGTGACGGACAGTAGTAAAAATAATTCAAACGTTGAAATCGTGAGGATTTGTTTTGGTGTAAAGCGTGTGTCTTGTTAGAAGAACACATAAGCAGTTTGTGCTTCTTGTACATAGAAGTGCTATGATTATGAAATACTCAAGTAAAGTACAAGTACTCAACAGTGGTGTACTTAGTTGCACTGCATCAGCGCTACTTGGAGGTCACGTGCTGCGCTGCTGTCACGTTGACAGCCGTCCACAGTAAGTAGACGGTGAAAAAACTGAAAAAACACTGTATTTTTTAATGAAAATTGGAGATTTTTTTACCAAAGTATTTATTATTATTAGCTTTAAAATGTGCAATTGTATTGGCTGCAGAAATAACCCTTTAAAACTGAATTTAATGTTGAGATACCACCGTGGATGCGAGGCGTCCTTCCGACGGTCAGAAAACTCCCAAGACGCACACAACTTTCATGACCGTGAGCCGGTGACGACAATGGCATCGCCTCCCGGACTCCCACGCACTCTTTGATTCAGCAGGTTCCCGTCTGACGTCAGCTCGGTCTAAAGCTCTTTTTTTTGGGGGGGAAGCAAACTCACGAAAACAATGTTGATTCTTGAGTCCAGTGCGTACGTAACCGGGGCGACCCCCCAAGTGGTCAATGAGAGCCATAAATTCATCCAAACGCTGGTCCTATTGTTGTGAGACGGGTTGGGAGAAAAGAGGTCACGTTAAATGTGTACTATGGATCTGGCCACACTGGAGAGGGGGGGATCCCAGAGGCATGCAAACTCAAAAATCTGCTCATAAAACATTCTCACAAAAACTCTTTTCAACCGAACAAACTGATGTTATGAATAAACTCCACGGTGTTCGACTTGCGACTGCTTTTAAATGTTTGGTCGTGTGTGTTCGTGCATCGGGGTGAGCAGGCTCAACATGCGAAGCATTTCGTTTGGCCTGGTATGACGGTGCTGCCATTCTGACCCCCCCTCCTCTCCAGAAGGTATGACATCAACAGTAATAATGAAGGCACCTCATCAACGGGGCTATATAAGCACTTTGAGTCCAGTGCTTCCATCTAATAGGAGCTCACCCCCCCAAACAGACCACTTCCCCTTGTGGTGCTGGAAGCCTGCGCCAGGTATGTCCCACCAGAGTTGCTTCTTATTCCTTCATGTTCATGGTATTCATGCGCGTTCACGCTATATGGCGCTCAGATTTAAAATCAACCAAGCAACTTGCATTAAAAAAAAAACGCTTTTGACAAATGCTTTTCTTCATCAGATGAAGGTCAACATGCGCGGTCTGGACCGTAGAAACGTGCTCATTTCGCTCTGCATCGTGCACCTCCTCGCGCTCAGTGAGGGGCGCCCCGTAAGGTAAGCCCCCCCACACCGGCCCGTTTCTTTGCATGAAGACCACCTCCACTGCTGCGCGTGACGTCAGCGTCACCCCTTCTGTCGCGTCTCCCGTCCGCAGGAAGAGGGCCGTGAGCGAGGTGCAGCTCATGCACGACCTCGGGGCGCTGAAGCAGGCGCGGGAGCGTCGCCAGTGGCTGCAGAGGAGGCTCCAGGGGGCCCACGCGGGCCTGACGTGGGGCGGCGCGGGGGAGGCGGGCCGGGCGGGCAGGAGAGAGCGGCCCGAGTAGCCGCCGGAGCTGAGCGGCATGACGCCGGAGGAGATCCAGCTCGCGTTGAACTTGCTGGAAAGGCTCCTCAAGTCGAAGCCGTCCTGATTTTGGTTGATTTGATGACATCTTCGATGTTCGCGGCAACTTTGCAGCGTCGTTTCGCTGAATTTTAAGCAACCCTCTTTTTTTTCTATTTAATTATTTGTTGTTTATAACTAGTTGTTCTTGTGGGTGTTTCATCGGGATGTATTTTAATTGTATTTGTTTGACATAATCTATATTATTACATACTTTTATTTATTAAATTGATATTTATGGATTTAACGAAGGGAAACTTCCCCATTGTGTAAATGCACTTTTATTTAACAAGTGTTGTTTTACTTGCTTACTTCCCCAGACTGAAGGTGATAAAGAGATGGACCAACAGTGTTTTGTATATTTTTTATTTTTGTAGGCATGTTTAATATCAAAATATAATTTTTAAAACGAATGATATTGTTTTTCGTATGTTGTTTTTATTTGTTGTTTGTGCAGTTATGCTAAACTATTTCATTCTGTCGGGTCGGCTGCCGTGGCGCGCGCGGGGAGGGCGGTCCCCGAGAACTCACGCGGTAGTCTCGCGATATTATTCACGGCGCTTATCCGACATTCATCCCAGCGGGAGGGGAGGGGTCCCGGGGTCCTTCTTCCCACGAGACGTCAGCTGGGTCGCACAGCGGAAACCGAACATCCACTCGGAATGTAACGCGAGGAGGTAAAGGGACGTGCTTTCAAAAGTCTCCTGTTGGCAGGCGCTAGAAGAAGTGTGTTTCCGGTTGACTACTAATAAATACTTACGGTAACGGCATGTGTTGCGCACGGTAACAGGTTACATTACGAAAGGCGCATTTACCGTAAACTATCTCCAGCCAATGGCCGCGGCGCTTGTAGAGCGCGCGGGACCTCCCAACGGGGGCGTTAACGTCACGCGTCAGTTTTGGGGGTTTCGCTTCGCGTAGCTTAGCAACCGCGAACGAGCACCGGGCTCGAGCTCAAAGCTAACGTCCCACCGGGCTCGAGCTTAAGCTAACGTCCCACCGGGCTTCGAGCTCAAAGCTAACGTCCCACCGGGCTTCGAGCTCAAAGCTAACGTCCCACCGGGCTTCGAGCTCAAAGCTAACGTCCCACCGGGCTTCGAGCTCCAAGCTAACGTCCCACCGGGCTTCGAGCTCAAAGCTAACGTCCCACCGGGCTTCGAGCTCAAAGCTAACGTCCCACCGGGCTTCGAGCTCCAAGCTAACGTCCCACCGGGCTTCGAGCTCCAAGCTAACGTCCCACCAGGCTCGAGCTCAAAGCTAACGTCCCACCGGGCTTCGAGCTCAAAGCTAACGTCCCACCGGGCTCGAGCTCAAAGCTAACGTCCCACCGGGCTTCGAACTCAAAGCTAACGTCCCACCGGGCTTCGAGCTCAAAGCTAACGTCCCACCGGGCTCGAGCTCAAAGCTAACGTCCCACCGGGCTTCGAGCTCAAAGCTAACGTCCCACCGGGCTTCGAGCTCAAAGCTAACGTCCCACCGGGCTTCGAGCTCAAAGCTAACGTCCCACCGGGCTTCGAGCTCAAAGCTAACGTCCCACCGGGCTTCGAGCTCAAAGCTAACGTCCCACCGGGCTTCGAGCTCAAAGCTAACGTCCCACCGGGCTTCGAGCTCAAAGCTAACGTCCCACCGGGCTTCGAGCTCAAAGCTAACGTCCCACCGGGCTCGAGCTCAAAGCTAACGTCCCACCGGGCTCGAGCCGGGCTCGAGCTCAAAGCTAACGTCCCACCGGGCTCGAGCTCAAAGCTAACGTCCCACCGGGCTTCGAGCTCAAAGCTAACGTCCCACCGGGCTTCGAGCTCAAAGCTAACGTCCCACCGGGCTTCGAGCTCAAAGCTAACGTCCCACCGGGCTTCGAGCTCATAGCTAACGTCCCACCGGGCTCGAGCTCAAAGCTAACGTCCCACCGGGCTTCGAGCTCAAAGCTAACGTCCCACCGGGCTTCGAGCTCAAAGCTAACGTCCCACCGGGCTCGAGCTCAAAGCTAACGTCCCACCGGGCTTCGAGCTCAAAGCTAACGTCCCACCGGGCTTCGAGCTCAAAGCTAACGTCCCACCGGGCTCGAGCTCAAAGCTAACGTCCCACCGGGCTTCAAGCTCAAAGCTAACGTCCCACCGGGCTTCGAGCTCAAAGCTAACGTCCCACCGGGCTTCGAGCTCAAAGCTAACGTCCCACCGGGCTTCGAGCTCAAAGCTAACGTCCCACCGGGCTCGAGCTCAAAGCTAACGTCCCACCGGGCTTCGAGCTCAAAGCTAACGTCCCACCGGGCTTCGAGCTCAAAGCTAACGTCCCACCAGGCTCGAGCTCAAAGCTAACGTCCCACCGGGCTTCGAGCTCAAAGCTAACGTCCCACCGGGCTTCGAGCTCAAAGCTAACGTCCCACCGGGCTCGAGCTCAAAGCTAACGTCCCACCGGGCTTCGAGCTCAAAGCTAACGTCCCTCCGGGCTCGAGCTCAAAGCTAACGTCCCACCGGGCTTCGAGCTCAAAGCTAACGTCCCACCGGGCTCCGAGCTCAAAGCTAACGTCCCCCCGGGCTCCGAGCTCAAAGCTAACGTCCCCCCGGGCTCCGAGCTCAAGCTAACGTCCCACCGGGCTCGAGCTCAAAGCTAACGTCCCACCGGGCTTCGAGCTCAAGCTAACGTCCCACCGGGCAGAACGCACGAGGCGTCTTTCAACGTCTGCGCGTTCACGCTACAGGGCGCCGCAGAAAACGCCGTGAATGCTGTTAAGCAGAGACGGATAGAGACAGATGTCCCGACGCTTAATCCATCATCTGGATCTCTGCTGTCACCCTCAAATGAAAGCATGGCTCTATCTGCTTGTGCTTTCTGATGGAGACCAGAGCAAATAATGCAGAAGGTGGTTTTATCTGGTGATGTTCTCTGGGACTCTTTGCGACCTTGCAGAGTAGAAGTTATTTGGGGGGATTCTAAATATTCGGCATTCTCCAACCATTCGAATTCAATAGTCAACGTTATATAAGGAAATCATGCCCGTAAAAAATAATAACCTGAGACTGAGACGGATATGTTTGTTGTAGACAGCTGTACGGTTATTATTACATGAATGAACTATATGTAAACAGGCGTGTAGAAAACGACTGAGGTGTAATACATGTTGCAATACACACACATACACGCACGCACATCTGAGCGGGTGTAAAGCGGATAGTTTAAGTAAATAAAGGCAGCGGGAAAAGGTCAAAGGGGTCACGTGGAGTGAAGCGTTCTGGCCCGTGGGTGATGTTTGTACCTGAGCCTTGGCGCTGCTGTATCCCGTCGGCCTTCTTGTTGCACTGCTGAGGGCGACGGTGCCGTAGAAGTAACCGTTGAGCCTTCCGACTGCTGTTCTATTTGTGCCCTGATGATGATGATGATGATGATGATGATGATGGTGGTGGTGGGGGGAGTTCAAGCCGGGTCGCGCCTGACCTGAAGCTGCTGACTCTCTCCAGCAGAGAGAGCTTCAGGCTCTAGCCTCCCCCTCTGGAGGTTGTCTCACTGCAGTCAGTCCACGGAGGAAGCTCAGGATCCACTCGGGGAAGGCGTTGTTTCGTCCCAGCTCTCTGAGCGTAATGACTTACTTTAGAGTTGCAATCGACATTGAATGCTCAATGATCAAGTGACCGGTAAGTGAATTGATGTGGGTCCAGTGAGAAAGGAGGGGAGGAAGATGTTGACTAATAGTGGATCTGGCCAGTAGACATTGAGGCAGATGGCTTAGGACTTATGGGGGAGCGGGAACAACGGTGGTCGTTTTTTACACATGTGGACACTACAGACTGGAGCAGACATACATTTTTTATGAACATATAACCGCCAGTCCATCTGCACACGCACCTCCAGAGAGCGGCCTGTGATGTCATCAGGTTTAGATGCCCTGCGTGGATTAGCATCTGCTCACATCTGTGCGGATGTTATTAGAGAACCGCAGTCCTGGTCCTTTAGTACCTCCTCGGGCTGGTCTCAAAGTGGACACAGACCGTGTCCTGCTCATCTGAGAGCGATGCGGACGTTGCCTCAGCACCAAACACCAAAGAGTTATCTAATTATATGGCATGCTGATGTTGTACATGCAATGCTGATGAGATCAGAGAACATTGGGGGAAGGTTTGTCAAATCAGTGGTCTGACTTTAGTGCACCTATAATTTTTTTATTTAAAAATTTAAAATGTCCTCTCCACTGTGTCGAACTTGCAGAGGTGTAATGTAGTAGTATTGGAGTATTTTCATCATTAACATTTTTTTTTTTATAACATTTGTTTCGTCTATTTTCCCTCCTCCCGCTGTGGGGGACGCAAGTGGGATCCGTGTAGTTGTAATTAACGAGCGACGTCAATGAATTGCATCGCCGGCAAACGGGAGAACTCAAAAGTGCGAGCCTGCAGGAGGGCACGCGAAGGCACCACCGCTCTGATCCAGCCGAGCACGCGGCCGCGCGCCGCTTCAACGTCCCCCCGGTGACTCCGAGCGACTCTCCGGCCGCCTTTTCCCACTCGTTTTGCCGCTTTTCCCCCCCGAGGCGCGCCTGCAGGGTTTCGAGCAGCAGCAGCAGCAGCAGCAGAGTCCGAATCCCGGTTTGCGTTCGCGGAACGATGCCGCGGAAGTTGCAAAGTGATGAGCGAGGATGCTGACGCTTTGCCGGGAGGCTCGCAGGGCTTCTGCGCCGCGGTCATCCCGCAGCTCATCCCCTGCTGCTTTGTCTCCACTTGGCCCTCCGACGCCGACCGGTAGGTTAACCGCCGGCTTTCGGCTCCGTCACCGTGATTCACCGATTGCTGTTGTAGTGACCCAGAAAGAAACCCGCCGGCCGAACTCGTCCGACTGTGGACTCGCTGGGGAATTTGGCTTAATAGTGATTTGATGATATATAACGGAACGGCAGTGAAGGCGACCCCCCCCCCCCCCCCCCCCCTCAATATTCCTCATGATGTAAACAAAGAAATGATAATCTTCGGCCTTTTTGTTACCATTGATAACCATGGATATCCAATATTATGCATCATTGCACCGGGTTTCCACCCAGACTGCAGCAAAGAGCAGCCTCTTTGCCCTTGCCCGCCTGTGTGTTGGTGTCAGAGGCTCCTAAATAATAGATGGGACCCTAACCCCCTGGGCCCCTCCCTTCATGCTTTTAATAGCCTGCCAGGAGGCCTCGCGTTTTTACCTCATTTGTTGCGTTTTAAGTGTCCGTTGTCTTAATTTCACACCTGAAGCACCAAGGGCCATTGACCCTCAGCACAAAAAATGGAAATGGTGATATGGTCGTGGGGGGGGGGGGGCAGGGAACCCGTTTAAAATGTCCCACCTCTTGTTCTCGCTGGCTTTGTGAGATGTTGTCTGCTGTAAAGTTGCATTGCCATGTGAAAGATGAGAGGGGAGTGAGGGTCCTTTGTTCCCGGCCCACTGGCCGCCTGCCCGTTTGGCTTCTGGCTTTTGACATTTCTGCCAGCCGTTCAGATCCCATTCCGATCTCTGGTGAGGCCCCGGTGATTAATACATGCGGATTACAATCACTCTGCTCTCAGAACAGGTTACTTGTGTCAATGGTGCCTTGAGTTAAATGTATCCCCCGTGGTAAGATCGCTCGCTGGTCTCTGCCTCTTTCAAACCCATCAGTGGAGGTTTTTCAGCGGATATGATGACCCTTGTCTTCAAGGACATTGCCTGTCTGCTGCTGTGCTGCGACGCTGATATATTATACACAATAAATAGCTGGCTCTTGGTTTCTGAAATTATCAGTAGTTTAATTTGAGTATTTCCATGTCGTTGTGCCGATGGAAACAGATTTAGAAGAATTGTTCCTGTTAATGTGATATTACAGCCACTAAAAGGACTCGTTTTCAGATTGTTATTAAAAGTGTCTGTCAACATTATGGAAAGGACCTCCACAGATGCATAAATCCTCTAATATCTTCTGCTTGATCCGCTCTCTTGGTGACTGTCCAAGGTCCACTGGGACACTCTTCTGTGGTCCCAGACCCGCATCACCACTCGGCTGAGCCTCATGGCCTTGAAGCAGCTGTAGTGTTCCCTCAATAATGGACCGAATTCGGAAAGGTTGTCTCCTATCAGTCAATTACGCCCCAAACCCTGGGGAGTAGTTTGAAAAATACCCAGTACCCGGCCGGGCGGCTCTCAGAACCGGCCTCTTCACTAGGCGGTTTGCATACAGGGACAAGATGTCAAACAATTCCCATCACCTCTTGACCGGTTCTCCGGTGATCCCCGACTCCTGAGGGTACATTGGTCCTGTGCACAAGATACATGTTTAAGTGCTCTGTGAGGTGGCGGGGCTTCTTGCGTAGATTGCATGAACCCCTCCAGGAAGCATCACCTGCTGTGAGTTTAGAAGACGGTAAACTGCTGAGGACCTCTCTGGGTTTAAGTGAGTGTTTTTTTATACTCAACTTAGTTTCACATGGCTTCACATTTGTGTGGCACTGCAGCACTGGACTGCACACTTTTCACAGGCTCTGCACTCTGAGAGCAAACCTTCAGCCCTGAGCCATTTCTGCACAACTCTGTGTGAGTGTGTACTTTCATCGCCGAGTCCTTTTATTGTATGATGACAATAATGAATGAGTGTGAGGGCCCAGAGAGGATCTACTGTCTCTCTCTCTCTCTGTCACCTGGAACCATGAGTCATGCTTCGGCTTCAGTACGATTAGCAGTGTCATCCTTGGACTTGAAGTTGTGATCCTATCAAACTTTTATGGCAGTTCGGAATTTATATTCTCCTCCCTGTTCCCCGTAGCTGTTAACCAGTGGCGGCTGGTAGAATTCTTTCTTTTGTAGGGCACGCCAGTCAGTTTCACCAAACATCCCAGTGTGAGTCAATGCAAAAAAGGTGTGTATGTGTCCAATCAATATTCCGTATATGATATAAATACCATATCAGGGAAGGCGCTGTTGGTCCGGCAGCGGAGGGCCCTGTAGCGCCTCCCAGAGGGGAGGCGGGGCAAACTGTCCATGGCCATGGGGAGAGTCGTCCTTCACGATGCTGCGCGCCCTCCGCAGACATCTTCTGTGCTGGACCGTCTCGGCGGTGGGGAGGGAGGAAGCAGTGATGCGCCGGGCATTTTTCACACTCCGGAGAGATTTGCGGTCCGCAACAGAGCCGACTGCCGTGGCACACCGTGATGCAGTTGGTGAGGCGGTGGAAGTTCACCAGGATGTCAGGGGACAGATGAGCCTTCTTCAGTCTCCTCAGGAAGAAGAGGCGCTGCTGAGCCTTCTTGACCAGGGTTGAGGTGTTGAGGGTCCAAGAGAGGTCCTCGGAGACGTGGACACCCTGGAACTAGCAATACGCTCCACCTCCGTCCCGTTGATGCAGATATGGGGGTGTGTGCGTGTTGGTTTTCCTGAAGTCCACAATGATCTCCTTGGTCTTCAGTGCCAGGTTGTTGTTGGCGAACACCACACAGCCAAGTGCTGGACCTCGTTCCTGTAGGCCGACTCATCGTTGTTGCTGATGAGGCCGATCACCGTTGTGTCGTCTGCAAACTTGACAATGTTGTTGGAACTATGTACAGGTCTGAAGTCGTAGGTGAAGAGGGAGTAGAGAAGAGGGCCCAGCACGCAGCCTTGTGGGACGCCGGTGTTGAGGATGAGCGTTAGGGAGGTGTGGTTCTCTAAAACACCTCGACAGATTGGGGTCTGTTGGTTAGGAAGTCCAGCGTCCAGTATATCCAGTATCAGCATATATGTATATGTATCAGGAAGCTAAACAACGCGTTAGCATGACTGCATCCAGCTAGCTAAACATCCCCTTGTAGCATCTCTATAGCAGCTTCCCTTTTACGCCGCTACGTGGTGTGATTGTAAGGTCAGGCTGATCTGGGTCCAGCTGTTTTACCTCTAGTTTCTCCACCAAAGTTCTTCTCTCAAACGGCTCTTTGAGCAGAGAATGTGCCGACTTCGTAATGGTTCTTCTTGGAGGAATACTGCTCGTGCTCGCCATTGTTATGTTTCTGTTGTTAAAACGTCGTGTCACAAGACGGGCCCTGGCGAGAGCGCAGCGTTGGGCTAGCCGAGACATGCAGGCATGCGGAGAGGACGTGCAGGAAAAGCATATATTTTGTGCAGATATCTTATTTTGCGGGTGACACGGTGGCGTGGTGGTTAGCACTGTCGCCTCACAGCAAGAAGGTCCTGGGTTCGACTCCGCCAATTGACCTTTCTGTGTGGATGGATCTTATTTTGCAAATATTACTTGGTATATTCCAGTTTTCAAGTCGTGTGCTGTGACCACAGAGCCCTCAAACAATGATGATCCTCGGGTGTCCCTCCCTCATGTCCTTTAAGAACTTCAAGCCCTTTGCTGTGGAGGATTCCAACCAAGTATCTGCCACAGCGCTCAGCAAGAAGCTTCATCTCCCCAAGCTGTTCATGTTCATAACTCAGACTTCATCTCTCCACCAGTGAGCAGCAGTGGGGTTTGCCAGTACTGGACCGGCAGCAGGCCGGCACCATGAGTGTGTACGGGGCCGGTGGCGGTGCCGCCGGCGGGGCCAGAGAGAGAGGAGCAGCGGAACATTACCGGGACCAGCAGCGGCGTTCCAGTGACCGCTCCCGTGACTCCTCCCACGAGAGAGGAGAGAGCCAGCTGACGCCGTGCATCAGGAATGTCACCTCCCCCACGCAGCAGCACGGTGAGCAGGACATCGAGAAGACATAGTTGTTGTCCAAGTGACACAGCCCCACTGTGTGTGTGTGTCTCACTGTGTCCACTTCTTTCCCACAGACCGCGAACGCGGCGACGGAGGCTCCTCCTCCAGGTCCTCCAGTCCCCGCCCTCCCAGGGTTTCCGTTCCCTATTCTCACCTTAGCGGGCCTCTTATCGGGGGCCACCTTCCGTGGCCCCTGGTTCCTCCCGCAGCGGAACGCCTCTCACAGCCAGCGGCGCCCGGTCCGTGCGACATGGTCTACGTGTATGACCTCTGCAGCAAAGAGGGGCACCGCAGCGGCCTGCGGCTCGGCGAAAGAGTCACGCTCATCGTGGATAACACACGATTCGTGGTGGACCCCGCCATCTTCACAGCTCAACCTAACACCATGCTGGGCAGGTAATGCGTTCATTGGATAAGCTGCATTGCTGTGAGGAGGAAGAGCAGCCTTCCCGGTGAAGCTTTGCCTGGCCGATCACACTGTATTTATGCCAATTCCCTCATGACTAAGCTATAAAGAAGCACATATTATTGTATCTAGTATTCATGCAAATGTGTACGTAACAATCAGCATAGAAAGATTCTGAGAAGTTCTATTCATTTTCAAAATCAACTGACTAAACAAGCAAAGCAGTTGAGGTTATTCGGTCAGGATAAGAGCCATTGATTGATTGTGATCATGTGTTTAAACTATTGAAAGTACTATTCAAATGTCCTCAATTTCTGTAACGTGCTTTGAATCTGTGGAGACCATAAAACAAGCAGCAGCAGCAGGTAGAATCTCCCCTTTTACCCGTTTATTTAATTTAATTTAATATTTCTCTTATTATATTGTATATAATGTGTATCTTTTTATTCTATTTTCTTCCCTGTACATGCTGCTGTGATACCAAAATTTCCCTCTTGAGGGATCAATAAAGTATCCATCTATCTCTATCTATCTAAACACCCGTTTGCTGTTTCAGGATGTTTGGTTCTGGGCGGGACACCAACTTCACACGGCCCAATGAGAAAGGGGAGTTTGAGGTGGCCGATGGCATCAGCTCCACCGTCTTCAGAGCCATTCTGGTGAGTCTGCTTCTTCCCCTGTGGGGTCAGAGGTCAGAGCTCAGAGCAGCTACGTGTTTTCTCTTCACTTCCTCCCCATTCTTTCACCTTTCCTCTGCCTTGTTCCCGGGGGGGATCAAAGTCCTCTTGAGACGTTCATTTGTTTCGCGGTATTTGTTTTTCCCGATTAAACTCATTGACAACAAACACACCCGGCGGCCACCTGACAGCGGTTCACCGCCCTCTCGCCAACGCGCATCGCAACTGGCCCGGCGAGCCACCTTGTTGCCGCGGTGGCTGTTGTGGCTGCTGGTGTGTCCTTTTTTTTTTTTTGATCTAACTTACATCGGAATTTTCAAAACCAAAAACCCTCCAAACAGACACGGCTCCTCTCTCGTCTGTGGTCTCTTGTGTTCCTCCCGTCCTCTTTAAGCGTGTTTTTATGTAGCAACATAGTTTCTTCTTGTTGTGATAGCAGGCGAGCTGTACCCAGCATGCAGTTCAGCGGGGTCATTTTATTAATGTAAAATTATTAGTGGTACAAATGTTTTATGTCACAGACTATTGTTGTGGTGTTTTTACCCCGTTACAGATCGTTAGTCATGGATCATAAATGATTAAATTCCCTTTTAATTATTTTAATTTATTTAATGTATTTAGTAATTTATTTTAATCATTTAAAAAAACAGGTTTTTTTCTTTATGTATATTTCTCACAGTATAAAGAAAAAAAGTCACTTTTAGACCATGTATATAGAAAGAACATAAAAGCGCTTTTTATTCTAAGAACGGATGGAGCGATGTGAGGGGAGGTAAATAATGTATGTGCATGTCCACCCTGGACTACGCAGTTAAAGTAACGCTCAGCAGAATCATTCCTAGATCTTTAATTATCAAATTATCTTCTTCCTCTGTTTCCCAATTTCTACTTTAGACTGTCAGCATATGCTCATTTCATAATGAGTCTATTCAGAAAGTTCTGTGGCATTACGTCATTGACTCTCTTTGGTCAGTTGAATGAATGCATAACTGCTGGTGATTGGCACACGGTGATGGAAATATACATATTTTGAACATTCAGTACAAATGAATCAAGATGCTGCGATTGTGCACACGTGATCAGCTAATGCTTATTGAGGTGTACTCTACCAGCAGTGCGCGATAGTCTCATTTAACGGCAGCTGTTCTTCCACTAGCGTGTCCTGCTGCTTTTATAGCCTTTCTGTGACGTTTCTACCCCCAGAGCTCCATTACTTCCCACGTTGACTATGTTTTTGCTTTGAAGTGGCTAACATTGTTAATGTTAACCCACAGCAACACTAGTTGCTCTGTGTTAGATGCTAATGTGCTATATTAACGCACTACACCGTGATGAAGCAGTATAAAGAATAGACGCTTAAATACCTTCTCCAATGTGTCTCTTACGCGTTGATAAAGCTTTGCACCAACCACGGACATGGACACAATTACTGTCCGGCAGGTTTTCTCATCTTTCACTCTGACTTGTATGGTAAATAAACTTGCATTTATGAAATAAGCATTATTATTATTCCCACATTTCCACCCATTCAGACACTGATGCCAGCGGTTACCAAGCTAAATTTCATTTTTCTGACAGACTGAAGCAGCAGTCTCCAGACATCTGGAGACTGCAATCTCAGACAGTACTGGCTTCAAAGCAGAGTCCTCATTAAACAACTGACATTTCTTAACCCCAGCACTTTCGGGTCGTATGCAGTTTGGCTTTAGAACAAATCATTGCACCAAAACTACTAACTTAATGGAGCAAATTAAATCAAGGCTTGACAAAGGAGAAGTAGTTTGTGCTGTATTTTTAGATTTCACTAAAACCTTCGATACAGTCCTCATCAATCATTTTGTTAAAATGTTGTGATGTACTGTCCAAAAACAGGAAATGGTACACGGGTGTTTCACAAGAGTCAGTGTTAGATCCCTTCTTGTTTAGTTTACATACCAATGATCTCCCTGAACATTGTCATGATGTAGAATTGCAAACCTGTGCAGATGACACTGTTGTTTAGACGCATGTAAAAACTGCTGAGTTAGCAGCTGCCAAGCTAACAAATGTGTTGGAGAGGATCACACACAGACCTTTACTATAAACTTGAGCCAGCCCATACTATACACCTGAGCCAGCCCTAACTATACACCTGAGACAACTATACAGCTGAGCCAGCCCTAACCATGCACTTAAGCCAGCCCTAACTATATACCTGAACCAGCCCATAATATAAACTTGAGCCAGCCCATACTATACACCTGAGCCAGCCCTAACTATACACCTGAGACAACTAAACAGCTGAGCCAGCCCTAACCATGCACTTAAGCCAGCCCTAACTATATACCTGAGCCAGCCCATAATATAAACTTGAGCCAGCCCATACTATACACCTGAGCCAGCCCTAACTATATACCTGAGCCAGCCCTAACTATATACCTGAGCCAGCCCATAATATAAACTTGAGCCAGCCCATACTATACACCTGAGCCAACTATACACCTGAGCCAACTATACACCTGAGCCAGCCCTAACCATGCACTTGAGCCAGCCCTAACTATAAACTTGAGCAAGCCCATAACATAAACCTGAGCCAGCCCTAACCATGCACTTAAGCCAGCCCTAACTATATACCTGAGCCAGCCCAGACTATACACCTGAGCCAGCCCTAACTATATACCTGAGCCAGCCCATAATATAAACTTGAGCCAGCCCATACTATACACCTGAGCCAGCCCTAACTATACACCTGAGACAACTATATACCTGAGACAACTATACACCTGAGCCAGCCCTAACCATGCACTTGAGCCAGCCCTAACTATAAACTTGAGCCAGCCCATAACATAAACCTGAGCCAGCCCTAACCATGCACTTAAGCCAGCCCAAAATATATACCTGAGCCAGCCCCTAACTATAAACCCGGATCAGCTGTAATTATAAGTCAAAAGCCTACTCTTCAGGAATTCATCTCAAAACATTCCTGTCAATAATCTTTTTACATAGTTATGAGTTCGTAAGACCTTTAAGTCAGAAAATATTCCCACCACAAAGTCCATTTCATGTTCATGAGCTTTCAATCACATCATGTTTGTAAAGTGCTCCGAAAAAAATGGAAATGCGATAGGATTGAAAGCTTCAGGGCAGCTACTGATGAACCTTTCACAGCTGCCAACTGATTTATTCAAGGTCAACACTCTAAACGTTGTACCTATTAATGAGCATAACACTTGATTAAGATAGTAGATATAGTATTGTTACAGTGCGGAGGCGGTTTTAAGCTCATACATTGTATTTGTAGTCACGACCCAGAGATGGACCAATCCATCAAATACTGAGAGCAGCCAGATGGGGGGAGGTTGCAGCAGCATGTCGAGTTGTTCATTGGAGAACAATAGAACGACACCAAAGACGGGCTGCTCCTAACATGCGTCAGGATCGCATTGACAGTAGCAGTGGTTGTAGAATGGATTACAAAGAGGAGTAAGGGGGAAAGAAGTAGAGCACAGGAAGTGAGCGTTGCGCTCTGTGTGCACAGTCCCTCCTCCTCGTTTCTAACGCAGCCTTCATCCGCTGTGAGCGGCTCAGCTGATGGAGACCGGACGGAGAGAGGAGCATGGAGGGAAAGTGACGTCGTTAGCTTTAGCCGCCCTCTATCGGTCCTTCTCTCTCCTCTGTGACGTTGCTGGTTGTTGCTTTCATCAAAGCTCACTCTCATCCCTCCCTTTCCTCTTCCTCTCCCTCCCTCCCTCCCTCTCTCTCTGCTACCCGTGTGACTGAAGCATCAATAATGGCGTCTTGTTTTTTTTCCCATGCCTGTGTGTTTGTGTGAACACCCGCCGGTCCACTCGCTTATTCATCTGTGTGTGTGTGCGCTGCTGAAAATGGCAGGATTACTACAAGTCGGGGATAATCCGCTGCCCTGACGGCGTCTCCATTCCCGAGCTGAGGGAGGCATGTGACTACCTCTGTATCGCCTTCAACTACAGCACCATCAAGTGCAGAGACCTCAGTGAGTACACGGCACTGCACGGACACATTGTTTAGCTGTTAAGCTTCTCTGAAGTTCTCGTGTAGAGCTGAAGCATTGGCTGGTTGTGTTGACACCAGTTTAGTGAGTGTGAAGCGCAGCTAGTTGTTTTCATTAGGAATACGCAACATAAGTAAGTAGCAATGCAATGATGATATCGGATGGACCTTTGATGACTTACTATTCCATGGAAAGGCTTGTGTGTTTGTGCTATCTCTCTGTTGGCGTGTGGGAGGAGGCTGCTCTGTGTGTGTGTGTTTGGCTCTAAGTAGGTCATGATTAGCCGTGAGATGTAACGCTGGTTATTCAGCTGGCCACATAACAAACGGGGGCCAGCGGGTCTCCTCCCACCAACAAGGTGGGCTTTGTCAGGGGACTGTATTTTAAATCAAGCTCAGTCTTGGGTAGACCCACACTAAGGCCTTACATAAACCTGTTTTTCTTCGTATTGCTTCATCGTATCGACAAATATGTATAATCATACTGTGTATAAGCAGTTCTAAAGATCATGGGTGTTCCACCAGGCCCGGCCCTCGGCCCACTTCTGTACACTGTCCTTCCAGTTAAAGCCGCACTTGGCTGTGCGCGTGTGTGTGTGTGTCCCATGTCCTGTCCTCACCGGTGTCCCCGCGGTCCCTCCTCAGGCGCCCTGATGCACGAGCTGTCCAACGACGGCGCCCGCCATCAGTTTGAGTGTTACCTGGAGGAGATGGTGCTGCCGCTGATGGTGGCCAGCGCTCAGAGCGGCGAGAGGGAGTGTCACGTGGTGGTGCTGACCGACGACGACGTGGTGGACTGGGACGAGGAGTACCCGCCCCAGATGGGAGAGGAGTACTCGCAGAGTAAGTCCCCATAGCCCATTTAAGCACCTCCCCTTTCTGTTACTGCTGCCACTGTGTCAAAGCTCTGGAATATCAGAGAGTTTAGGAGCGGATGAGTTGTGAATGCGGTAGATTCCCCAGGTGAACATCTGGGCAAGTCAACATATTTATTGTTATTGTTGTTTAATCAGCCTCAGTTTAGTGCCGATCCTCTCTGTGACCTTTATCAGGGACCGAGGTCATCAGAAAGAAGATGGTCTGATCTGTAACAAATGGAACAAACAGGCGTAGTTGTTCAGAGGACAACAAGACAATAACCAACAAACATTTTCTGTTGAGGACTTGGACACATTTCCTGAAGCCCATCGAATAGACGCTGATGAGGGAGAATAAGTTGACACGTTTTTACCCACATAACAATATGTAAAGGTTACAAAGTACCAATGAGTTAGTAACTTTATAAATAGAGTAGTTTCAGCTGCGTTATGTGCCACTTCTTTAAAGGTCAAGTTAGCGTCTGTTCATTAAAGGTGTTTTGATTTCGGGGACATCCCTCCGCCTGCTGGCGTCACTGACCCCAGGTCAGGGTCTTCCCGGGACACTGTATATTGACAGACTGGGGGGAGGGGGGGGTCAGAGGGCACGCGGACTCATTGGGGCTCCATGATGGAGGACTGATGAGTTGATTTCCTCTGTTCCCCTCCAGTCATCTACAGCACCAAACTGTACCGCTTCTTCAAGTACATCGAGAACCGGGACGTGGCCAAGTCCGTTCTGAAGGACCGAGGACTGAAGAAGATCCGACTGGGAATAGAAGGTGATGGTTTGGTTCTGTTCTCTCACACCAGTTGTCCCAGTCCCTCCAGCAAGTGTGCTGCTGAGATATATATAGTCTGAGCATCCATTGAGCCACTAGTCGTCTCTGCAGCTGTTCTGAACCCGGAGAACCCGCAAGTGTTTCCACGGCGACCCCAACACAAAGTGTTTAAGTGTTAGCGCCATCCAAGCGCTAAGAACTTATTGATCAATCTAGGCCGCTGTTTTACAGCTGGGTCTGTGCCGCATCTTTTACCGGTCGGTCCCTGGACACCTGCACATTAGCGAGTGTTAAACCACGAGGCCATTAGCGCTTACCGTACCATCGCTACGCTAACCTTCACATGTGGCTCCAGATGAGCGCGCTGCCCCAGCTGGTCCCTGCCAAGGTTATTATTATAGTTTTGAATTTTTCACTAGTTTTTGTTTTTATTTTGTTTTGACTTTTTGTTTTCAATTTCAGTTTAGTTTTAATTAGTTTTTAAAGCGGGTTTGCTAGTTTTAGTTTAGTTTTTATTAGTTTCAGTATTAGTTTTAGTCTTTACCGCAGAATGTAACAGACCGGGGGGGGGGGAGTCAGGGAAGCTTCATTTTTTGCTTGCAAAACAAAATGCTCAAAATGAATTGTAGATACAAGCTATAATAAGTAATAAAAACTCCATTTAAAAAATGTATTTAGGACAGATGAACAGCCATCCCCAAAAGACAACTATGGAATATATGTCAGTCAGCGTGTGTTTGTGTCATTAACCAGAAAAATTCCACTGAACACAACAATATCAACAACAGAACATAAAATGTAGATATGGGTACAAATATGTAAACAGTCTACACAAGATGCAATAGACTAAAGACACACGTGAACAGCATGTACTAAACCCATTAATGAGCCACACAGGACATTGCTTGGGAGTCTCAGAGAGCTCAATCTGAAAAAAATCTAAAACCCAATAAAAACTCTAGAGCAGCGATTCCCAAAGTGTGGTCATTTACAATAAATAAATAAAGTTTTTTAATTTTCAATTTTTAAAAGTTTGAAATTAATATAAAAATATTTATGATGCAGCAGATTAGTTATATGAAACATTCGTTGATGAAGCACAAACAATTTAAACGGACAGATTAATAAAACAATAAGGCTCTCGTCCGCCTGTCGTTGTTCAACAAACGCGGCGCCCTCTTGTGGTATTAAAGTAAATATACCGCATTTTCCACACTCCAAGGCGCATTTAAAAGGCTTTAACTTCAAACGACAGTGCCTTATAATCCGGAACGCCTTATATATATGGATCTATTGGTTAATTGACGGCGCCCTTTTCTCTACAGTAGCTGAACCATCTTAACGGGGGAAAATAAGTTATTCTAAAAGCAGCCGAAGATTTAAGGCGTGGATGGCGAGGGGGGGCGGACGCACCTCACGGCATCGATCGGACCTTGAACGCACCGTCTCCCCCTCACTGTCAGAAAGAACAACAGCGAGCGCGTAGAAAACTCCTTCGAGCAACGAAGTTCACGTTTCGCAAGCGAGCAAATACCTCGCGGAGACGGACTTTTGCCCGCGGATATTTGATTTTGGTTAAATTCTTAAGGTCATTTAATCATGTTTTGATCAGAGTTGTGATTAAAGGTTTCGGTGGGCCGCCAAAGACATTTTCTCTATAATTCTATTTTATTTTAGTTTCGTAAAGACACAATACCGTTTCAGTTAGTTATCGTTTTTTTATAAAGTTTTTATTTTTATTTTAGTTAACGAAAAAAAAAATCCCGCCTCGTTTTCGTTAACGCTAATAACCTTGGTCCCTGCAGGCTACCCCACCTACAAAGAGAAGGTGAAGCGGCGTCCCGGAGGGCGCCCCGAGGTCATCTACAACTACGTCCAGCGTCCCTTCATCCGCATGTCCTGGGAGAAGGAGGAAGGGAAGAGCCGCCACGTGGACTTCCAGTGCGTCAAGTCCAAGTCCAGCAGCAACCTGATCGCGCCCGCCGCAGACATGCCCCAGGTCCAGCTGGTGGTCATGCAGCCCCCGGGGCCGCAGGGGGAGGAGCTGGACGCCGTCAACGACGCCCACCAGCAGGCGCTCGGACCGGGCCCGGAGAACATCGCTGGCCCCCAAGCACCGCTAGGCCGCGAGGGTCCGAACCAGCAGGCCCAGGAGGCTCCTCCCCCCGGTCTGCCCCACGGCAACCAGCGGCAGGGCGGCGGCGGCGGCTACACTCAGGCCACCTACCACTACGAGCCGGACCCGGACACCCCCTCCCCCTCCGCATGACGCCGGAGACACGTCATGTGACCTACAGATGCTCCACGTAGAACTAAACAAACATGGCAAGTCAGACCCAGGAACCCGACAGCCAATAAGCACACAACTTTCACGATGAAGCACCTCCGGCCACTGGATGCTGGACAGTGTGAAGGCAGACTGTGTCCCCCCGACCCCCCAAACCCCCCCAGCAAAGCACCACTTTGCCTTGTGTTGCACCGCTGCTGCAGCCTTTCTCAGTCAGCACACGTTCTTTATTTATCTGTGTGTGTGTGTGGATTTCAGTGCCTCTTTAGTCCAGCTTCACTTTACTTGAGGGAAGTCAGTTGGATTTGAGGGTCCACTGTGTCTCATCTTCGTTGCTGTCCACACGAGGAGCCGTCCTCCGGTCCCACGTCTCCGGCGTCCCGGCTGAGCGGCTCTGAGCCGCTTCGTCACTGCTGAGAGTCGAGCACACGTTGTTTTCTAATAAATTATGTTCACAAGCGCCGCCTCCTTATTTCCACCTGGTGCCTAAAGGAAAGTCTCTCCTCACTGCATATAGATATTATGTATTTGATAGAACTTACACAAGTATGTAGCAACTGCAAGGTAAGTAAACCATGTGCTCATAAAGAATAAGACAAGATACAGAACATTATAAACCAAGAGCTCAATTTGAATGATTCAGTGCAGAATAACCGGAAACCGTGTCTTGATTATTTTGGAATGAAGAGATAAATGCAACAATTCCTTGACATGCTAATAATCATCTTTGTAAAGGTTCTCTTTGGTCATTTGGTGTTTTTATTCAATTAAAATTACTCCGATCTTATAATGCAAAAACAGAATAATGGTGAAATACTTCTTGCATTAGGTTATTAAACTCGTAGCATTCATTATTTAAAGTTCAAACTGTAAATACGTGGCAATAATTAAAGCAGCCCTCAGTGTATATGTGATGATTAATAATTTAAAGTAAAATACTGTAGTATTGAGTTCAAGCCTCTAAATTATCGCCAGTGCAGTTCTGGAGATTAAATATGAACTAATGCAGCGTCTCAAAGTGGGTCAAGCTTTCTATAACCTCCTGGGCAAGAAAACTAAGGTCAGAGGTCACCAGTCTGCTGCTGTTCACCAAAGAGGCTTCAGAGGGCAACATTTCATTCCCTCCCTCCCTCCCTCCCTCCCTCCCTCCCTGTCTCTCTCTCCTTGACTATGTCTCTGCCTCGCTCTCCTGGACTATATCTGTATGTCTCTCTCTCTCTCTCTGAGTCTCCCTCCTTGACGCTCTCCCCTGCCCTCCATGTCTGCCTTTCCCTTGTCGAGTCTCCCTCCCTCCTCGAGTCTCCCTCCGTGTCTCTCCCTCCCTCCGTGTCTCTCCCTCCTCGAGTCTCCCTCCCTCGTCTCTCCCTCCTCGAGTGTCCCTCCCTCCGTGTCTGTACCTCCCTCTGTGTCTCTCCCTCCTCGAGTCTCCCTCCCTCCTTGTCTCTCCCTCCTCGAGACTCCCTCCTCGAGTCTCCTTCCCTCCTCCAGTCTCCCTCCCTCCTTGTCTCCTTCCCTCCTCGAGTCTCCTTCCCTCCTCGAGTCTCCTTCCCTCCTCGAGTCTCCCTCCCTCCTCGAGTCTCCTTCCCTCCTCGAGTCTCCCTCCTCCAGTCTCCCTCCCTCCTCGAGTCTCCCTCCCTCCTCGAGTCTCCCTCCCTCCTCGAGTCTCCCTCCTCCAGTCTCCTTCCCTCCTCGAGTCTCCCTCCCTCCTCGAGTCTCCCTCCTCCAGTCTCCTTCCCTCCTCGAGTCTCCTTCCCTCCTCGAGTCTCCCTCCCTCCTCGAGTCTCCCTCCTCGAGTCTCCCTCCCTCCATGTCTCTCCCTCCTTGACGTTCTCTGCCTCCGTGTGTCTCTCATGGCAACATCTTATATAAATACCAGCAGTCTGCAGCGATTGGCTGACAGAGATCAGATCGCTGAAGGAATTATTACGTTCACCATATTTGTACATTAGCAAAAAAAAAAAAAAGAAGAGTAGCAGCACTACGCTTTGTCCATAACGACAAACATTTTATTTTAAAAATATTTCACTGCTGATACATAGAATACACTCATACTCATATATTTGCATAAAGTATACTCTTAACATGGTAATCTAAAGATCTGATACATTATTGTGGGGAGGGGTGTATCGACAAGGGGAACGTTGTAGTGTGTAGCGTAAAGCGATAAAACAAAACTACTGGAACCGATTCCCTGATTGGAGGAGGACGGCAGGGGGCGGAGCCTGCGCTCAGCAGGGATTTCATGGTCAACGGTCCCGTTACCACGCGTCCGTGAGCGCTCACAGGAGGGTCCACCGCTTTGAATCCCCGATTAGAGAGGAGATCCTCTGATGTTCAGCCTCTAATGATTAAAAACCATCTGCTGGTACGGAAACTAAACGGGGCCCAGTTTATATCCCACTCGGTGTTTCTGAAACACAAACCCCGGATGATCAGGGACCCTCGAGGTCTGAGCGTGGTCACCGTCGGGGCTTTGGATGGAAAGGACGCATAGAAAAATAAATGTCCAGCATGTTTTAGCAATTGTTTTCTAAAATGTCATTTGTCAAGACGGAAGAATGTGTTTTTGTCAGAATTTGCTCCACATGGTCCAATTGAAAAAGCAGATGGAACAGAATTTGAGTGATGGCGGGGGGGGGGGGGGGGGGGTGGAGGGGGAGGGGCTCTGATTGAGAAGCTCTTATGGTCCAGAGGCATCGAGCTTCATCTCTGACGGGGGGAAGGGGTCCGGTATTGTGAAGACCTCCGCCGAGCGAGTCCAATGGATCACTGGCTCCCACAGCGAAAGCTGCACGAGCGTTAGCATTAGCATTAGCATTAGCGAAGCAGCGAGGAGCGGCCTGTGGCAGGAGGACACACCCGCCGCGCTGCTGTCGTGTAAACAGACTGAAATACACCTGCTTCTCAGCTGATAGGTCCTTTGCCCATACTGGAGATCAGCTGACTCTTGGGTGGGGGGGACGGGGGGGGGACAGTACAGGGACACGAGAGCGTACACTCAAGATGTTCAGCTGCGTGTGAACCTCTCACAGCTCACAGCTCAGTCCACCAGTCGGGGACCCCCCCCCCCCAGTGTGGAGGCGAGCCTGCAACACATCAGTCACATCAAATCCAAACGAAAATCAGGGTCACGTGCACCTACAGGGAACGACGGATGAGAATGTAGCAGTGAGCCTCGGAGCAGCTCCTCTCGCTCTTCACTCGCTGCGGGTAGAACGAGCCACGGTGGATACTTGTTGCCTCTGAATCCCCCCCCCCCCTCCCCCCGCGTTGCGTCCTCACAGAGGCCAGGGCAGGTCGCTGAAGTCCACGGGCCCGCCGAGGCCCGCGTCCGCCTCCAGCAGGGACATGATGACGGCCATGGCCGCCTCGTCGTTGCTGGGGCTGCTGGAACCGGGGTTGTCCATGATGTCTATGCTCAGGTGGGAGTTGTCGCCTGGGTGGGAGGGAGGGAGGGGGGGGCGAGAGGTTGAGAAAGCACCGCGACAAACTGCGGGGTTTTTTATTGTGTGTGTGTGTGTGCGCGTTGGGAGGTCACACTCACTCATGATGGACTGGTTGGAGTAGGGGTAGCCCACAGAGTCCGGTCCAGGCAGGACCCCCGTGCTCGCCAGCTCGGGCGTCCCTCCGTTGGGAATCTGTCAACGTATCAGCAGACACTTAACGCACAGGAAACCCCGACTGCGTGGCGGGAGGGGGAGGGGGCGTGTTACCTTCTTGCCCCCTGGGGAGCAGGTGTCGGGTGGGGGGGTGCTGGTGATGTTCAGGGGGCTGGAGCCACAGCTGGAGGGGGAGGAGCCTCGGATCCTGATAGACACAGAGATGGTCTTTTTTTTAAAAAACAGATCAGATTATGTTACAGATTTGGGTTCCTAAACACCCGCGTCGGTCCTTTGGAACGACAGGTTCAAATATCCAGACCCCCGAGGCCGCGGGGGGGTGGGGGCGGGGGGGGGGGGGGGGGGGGCATCGGACCTACGTATGTGTTTGTAAGTACACAGAACATCCATCCGCCGCTTAGCAGGTGGAGGCGGCACTCGCTCGTTATAGGGTCTCACGTTTTTTTTTTTTCAAATGATCTGAAATGATTAAATTGAAACGTTCCAAATGTGCCAAGCGTGTACGTCAGCCAGCGCGCTGACTCACGCCTCCGTCCGCTCCACCCACACGCGCGCACTCACCTCTGGATCTCCATCACCTCCTCCGCAATCATGCGCCCGATCTTGCCGGCTCCGGCCCGCGTCCCGCCGGGGATGCCCGGGACCGTCTGCAGCGCCCGCCTGCCTCCACCTGCCAATCAGCAGCGAGGGGGGAGGGACACGTGAGTCGCGAAGGGTGAGCGATTGACAACCGAGCGATGAGCGTTTGTTGGTCCTTTACCCTCCGAGGTGAGGACGCTGTCCATGCTCTGAGGCGAGGCAGCGGACTGAGGGTAGTCCGATCCCTCCATCACAGGACACCTGCGGAGACGGCGGACAAATGGCACTCGTGTTTACGGGGGAGACGGTGTCCACGGGGGACGGCGGCTGCGGGCCTTCTGGTCGACTTACGACACGACGGTGTTGGTGGAGACGATGTACTCCACCTCCTTGGTCCAGGGGTTCATGAAGCTGAACCAGCGGCTCCTCAGAGTGATGAACGAGCCGTCTTTGATCTTAAATTTGTAACAGTTGGTGTTGATCTTCTCTCTCATCTGCAGCACTGTGGGAACACGCACACACAGATATTGGAGACTCCGCCCACGCTCTTCATTTAGGCCCCTCCCCCCCACAGGGCTGCTACCTTGTCTGTGGCACTCGGCCAGGTGGGCGATGTCGTCCTGGTGGAAGTACTCGTAGAAGGAGGTCCCCAGCAGCTCCTGGGGCAGGTAGGCCAGGATGGCCGTGGCCCTGGAGGTCACACAGAGAGACGCTTTTCTTTTAAACATTAAAAGCTAAAAAATAACAATAAATGATGTGTGAAGATTCCTAATGAGTCAAGTTGTGATCAGCAGCGGGCTGGTTTTTAATATTCTACTCCGTATCAATGCAAAGCATAACGACAATATTACCGTGGCAACACACAGAGAGAGACTCCATCCTGGTCTCTACAGACACGAGGAGAAGCCTTCCATGTGCTGAGGACTGCCCCCCCCCCGTCCCCCCGTCTCACCTCTGGTCAACGAAGACGAATTTGCCGTCGATGGCGTGCCGGGAGACGTACTCCGTGGGCTTCACCCGGATGTCTGCCAGGCTGGGCGAGGGGACGATGTGGGGGTGCAGGCGGCCGATGGCCACCAGGCAGCTCAGGTTGCAGCCCTCGTTGTCGGGCTCGTTGTCCTCGTCCAGACCCATCTTGGTGGGGGGCCAGCTCTTCAGGTAGCCCGTGCTGTGGATGGTGCAGAAGCTCTTACGGTCCGCTGCGATGAAGGGAGGGAGAGAGGGGGGAGGAGACGGCGTCAGAGGGAACAGCAGAAAATACACATTCGGTTCAGTAAACTGAGTGGGAAACTGTCCACTAACTCCCCCGGACCCGAGAGACGGAGAAAAGGGGGGGCGTGTGGCGGCAGGGCGGAGGGTTGGCGCCGCCCAGTCTGAGGCCGTGGGTTAGACGGGCAGGGACCCACCTTTTTTCTTGGAGCAGGTGGAGGGAAAGTCTTTGTCCTCCACTTTGACGGAGGGCCTGTTGCACTTCATCCTGCAGAAAAAGGAGCGGCGGGCTCCAGAGCAGAGGCGGGAGGGGCCGGGGGTGATGTCCGTCTTCACCGGGAGACCCGCTGCACGCACACGCACACGCACACACACACACACGGCTGGTGACATCACTGCACTGATCGGCTGTTTCCTACATCCGGGTGCCGTGTCGGAGGCTGACATTTTCATTATCGGATACAGAATAACAACAACGTGGGCCGATGTTTGGGGGCCCCAAACATTTGCTTCCCTTTGTCCGCCTGACTTTTGGTTGCTTTTGTCAGAGGGACTCACTCTTGGCATCGATGAGCCGCTCTCGTGGGGCCGTGTCGGAGGAGGACAGCTGCTCTTTGACCTTGGCGATGTCCTTGGGGTGAAGGTAGTCGAACAGGCTCTGGCCGATCAGGTCGTTCTGCGGGCAGAGAGGACAGCAGCCACGGAACACAGACACAGGGGGACGGAGTAAAACAGCTGGGAGGGTTTAATATGGGAACGTCTGGACTCGGTTGTCGGTTCCTGCGGTTCCTCGGCAGCACACGCGGGGGAGGTGAACACCGCGGTGCCCCGTGCAGCCCGCGAGGTCCGGGCAGTCAGCAGCGGGCGCCGTACCTGGCTGTGGTTGAGAATCTTGTAGACGGATTCGGACACGAAGAGGATCTTCCCGCGGTCACAGCCGACCACAAACAGGAAGCCGTCGGCCGCCTGCGACACCAAACACACCCCAAAAAAAAACCCCGGTTGACCTCTCGTGACCTCTCGACACACACAGCAGGTTGACCCGCGCGGCGCGGCGCTCACCCGCAATATCAGGTGCTTCAGCTCGTCGTCGGAGAGGAAGGCCGGCTTGTAGTTGGCCTCCGTGTACGGGTTGGCCGCACCTGCGCAAACACAGCGGGAGGGTCAGTCAGTGTGTGTCGCCTCGCCCCCCCCCGTACCCTCCCCCACCCACCCCCCACGCGCCCTTCACCCTGACCTCGCAGGGTCTTCATGTGCTGCACCGCCATGCGCAGCACCGTCAGCTTGTCCAGTTTGCGGGACATGGCGTTGCAGGTGGGCACCAGCGACGCCAGCTCGTCGATGAAGCTGTTCATCTTGTCCCGGCGCCGCTTCTCAATCTGGCTGTGGGCCTCTCTGCGGGGGGAGGGGGGGCACCAGACGTTAGTTAACCGCGATCCCTCCTCCTCCTCCTCTTCCTCCCCCTCCATCCAGCTGGCGTTAGGCCACAATAATGGAAATGTCTGTTTGATGGGACGCGGCGCAGCGAGCGGGTCTGATCCATGCACTTCGCTTCGGACATTTGATGGGGTGTGAGGGAGGTGAGAAGGTGGGCCGTGTTACCTTGCGTTCTTAATCCGGCCCTGCTGGTCACTGGAAAGACAAACCGGGGGGGCGACGTGAGAGAGATTAGAATAAACGGAACCACACGTTGTCACAGTCACAGCATGCAAGAGTCATTCACACGCGACGCCGACGGGCCGCTGGTCGAACGTCGGGATTAAAAAAAAAAGGTTGCAGATCTGCGGCCTCTTGGCGTCAGTAGCGTCTCGTCATGCGGGACGCTTTGGTATGGAAGTAAATCTGTGTCATCGGATTTTGAAAGAAAAAGGTGATTGAATTTCTAGCACTGAATAATTTAAGCATCGAAATCATGTATCTGAATGTTTTTCAACGTTAAAATATTCAACTGCAAAAAAAAAAATGCATTAGATGGTCGTGCATGTAAACAGCATAACCTGCACGTACTGTCGGGGTTATGCGTCTGCACACGCTCCTAATAGCTCGTGGAAGCATCCCAGCATCAGCAGTCGATTACTGAATCGTACAGACACAAACCACACTGATGGCATGAAGTTAAAGTTAAAACACTCAACGAAGCCCCATTATTAACGGACATGGCTGAAATCCCGTCATCATAGTCGACAAGCCCAAGTTGTATTGGGGCGCTCGCTCCTTTTGCTTGACGCACGCTCCCGATCTTGAATCTAGAATCGATTGCTCTTCCTTGGGTTCTCGGAATTTTGCAGTTGAATTTTTTGCGGTTGAATTTTTTGCAGTTGAATTTTTTGCAGTTGAATTTTTTGCAGTTGAATTTTTTGCAGTTGAATTTTTTGCAGTTGAATTTTTTGCAGTTGAATTTTTTGCAGTTGAATTTTTTGCAGTTGAATTTTTTGCAGTTGAATTTTTTGCAGTTGAATTTTTTGCAGTTGAATTTTTTGCAGTTGAATTTTTTGCAGTTGAATTTTTTGCAGTTGAATTTTTTGCAGTTGAATTTTTTGCAGTTGAATTTTTTGCAGTTGAATTTTTTGCAGTTGAATTTTTTGCAGTTGAATTTTTTGCAGTTGAATTTTTTGACATTTTTTTTTTTTAACATTGAAAAACATTCAGATACATGATTTCAATGCATAAATATTCAGTGCTAGAAATTCAATCACCTTTTTCTTTCAAAATCCGATGCCACAGATTTACTTCCATACTTTGGGGACATCCGTGTCTGAACGTGTCACTGAGCCCCGTGACGGACCTCCTGCACAGCCTCACGCATGGATTCCTCTTAGAGACGTTGGGTGTGTGGGCTGACCGGGCCTCCGAACCCGTCACGCAATTAGGAGAACACTCACAAGCGGCAGGCGTTGGACATCTCAAGAGACGGATCTGTGACCAACGCGATGGAAATACACCAAACACAAAATGTGCTGAGGATAAAGCTGCTTCTCACCTTCCCAGTTTGTCTTTGTCTGGATCCATGTCACTGAGGAGCAACGACAGGAGACGTTAGCTTCCACCACAACATGCACGGCCCCGTTTAAAAGGACCAGGAGCTCACGTCTACTCAATTTACTGATCATCGTTTTTTTTTCCAGCATCAACGTTGAGAGGCGGGTTTGAACTTACTCAAATGAGAAGCCGTCAATCCTGGAACGAAACACAAATGTATTAAGAAATGAAAACCAGAAGTTAACCAGTCCACCTCTCTCTCTCTCTCGTCTCTCACTCACTGGTAATCGGTAGTGCTGCCCTTCCTCTTGCGGGTGTAGTCCATGCCCGGCGTGCTGATGGAGCTGGAGATGAGGTCCGTAGACCCCGGAGACATGAAGTCAGTCATTGTAGACGAGATGTCCATCCTTTGGTCGGCCATCAGGTCATCTGCAGAGCAGAACGGAAGCTCAGTGCAAAGCGTTTCCACGGAGGACCCGAAGCACGGCGGGGGGGGTGGGGGGGGGCAACGTGGTCTCATCCAGTCAGGAGACACGGGTAGCGTCCTACTCACCACAGATGTTCATCACAGCCTCTGTGTTAAAGTCATCTCCTTCCATCCACTCTGGAGGCCCTCACCTGTGAACACGCAACGACGAGACCGCGTCAGTCAGTCACGGAGGTCCAGGTCCCACGCGGACGTGGAATTTATATGACCGACATTCGTTTTCAGTCAGATATTAACAAGTACAGCGAGTACAAGGCTGTGGATATAGCGTATCTATTTGTATTCAGGCAGCAGGCTGCCCGGGGGAGGGGGGAGGGGGGAGAACTGCCTCACCCACCTGGATAGCAGACTGGAACGGGGCCTCCTGGACGGGCCGGGTGGGTGTCGCCTGGATCCGGTCCGGTCTCAGTGTGGACCGATCATCCGCTCTGCGTCATTTGGTCAGAGTGGCCCGGCGCGAACTGATCCTCAAACAGCGGTTTCAACCGGTCTGCACCGCCGCCGCCGCCGCCGGACACACAAGAGAAAAGACATTAGATACAAATGAAATTGTTGACAAATTTACAACAATTAAACCACGTGGGACCCGTTTCAACCGAAGAGAGAGAGAACAGTCGGCGGGCAAACGTCTCAAAGCGCGGGGCGGCAGAGTTCTAGGTCAGGACGGGCTTAGTGATCCGGGGACAAATCTCTGGGCCAGAGGGGGGGGGGGGGGGGAGGAACTGCAGCGTCATGACGGAACGCTGAAAGGAACCAGAGTGGAAACTGGGTCAGCCTCGGAACCAGCCACCACCTACTGCTACTTTATCAGTGACGCAGCAGCGCACACGGGCGCCGTTACATCAATTCACCGTCTCTCCTCTTGTGACTTAAGAAATATGCAGTGTTCATAATGCGAATATATATATATCATGATGAATATTCTATATTTTAATAGATGTTAAAAACAACTATTCGAGTGTGAAAATGAAAAAACAGCGGCAGAGACTGTCTGCTTATACCAGTAGTTCCGTCTCCTTGTGTTCATGTGTCCTGTTACTGACGTGTCTAATGCGCGACCGGGTGTTTTTTTAAAGCGAATATTCAAACATTTTTGAGCCATTCTGACAGCCGTGTCAGGCGACATGACCACGGATTCTGAGGGGAGAATAAAAGCCTCTCCCGTGAATCAGTACGAGTCGATTAGTTGGAAGAGAACGTTGGCAGGCTGGCTCCGTCTCCGCGGCCGTCTCAGATGATTCACGTGGTGTTCATGATGAGCAGAAATGAACGCTGAACGCCCAGTGATCGGTGAGGAGCTGCAACGTCCCTCGACCGGTCTACGATAGGAAGCCTACGGCTCGTATGCAGGAAGCTGCGTCGGCTGGATTTACTTTAAAAACGTGCAAAACATTTTTTTTTGTTGATCCAAAAGGCATAAAAAAAATCCATAATCTACACCTGAGCTTCAGTTTACAGGACATTTAATACGTTACAGGGCTTCTATAAAAGGCAATTAATTAGTCAATGAATATGAGATGATAACAATTGCTAATCTGCGCCGCATCCGTCCGTTTCGCCAACGCGCGTAAACCCTAAAAAGCAGGAAACTTCTTATAGAAATTGTAGTGAAAATAACCATCCTTTTATCAAAGCAGAACCCAACTGAATCTGAACCAAATGTTCTGCAGCCGACCTCCTTGAGCAGGATATAAACCGTTAGCTTCAGCCAGCTAGCTGATTACTGATTATTATTACGAATTACTTCTCACGCTTTTGGGGAGAAAGCGCGAGAACACCACGTTTGATCTGCAACCCGTGACCGTCGGCCTATTTATTATCTGTGAAAAACACAATATTTTAAGAAAGCATCAGCAGTTGTATGCGTTTCGAGGGCATTTCTAGCGAGAAGCGGGCGTTATATTTTCATAATCTTCCATCAGAGAACGTAGAGGACCTTAGTTTCTAGTGACGTCGTTGCATAGAAATCTTTGGAGGACAAATGTCATGAGAGAGAGAGATTGGACGCAGGTTCTGCATAGAAGGTTGTTACACACACGAGACCCTGACGGATGAAGTCAGTGTAACGGCGGGTATGAAGCTAGCAGCAAGGTGACGTAGCGGTGCCGTGGGTCTACATCTTTACCTGGAGGTGGGTCAATGCTGGATAAGACACCTTGGGAAATCGTGCATGCGCATTAAAAATAATGGAAGCAGACTTCTTGGAGGCGGTTTGTGAGCCGGCCGACGGTTGAAGAGAAGGGTCCCCGAAGCCCAGCACGCCTCCACACCAGGCTGGACGCGAGGCGGGCCGACCTTTAACCCGGAACGGCACGCCGTCAAGAAGCCGCTGTGACGGCATCACCTAGTAAAGCCGGCGGTGCGTCCTCATGGGCGGCCGCTTACGTCACGCCCGCCTCAACGCGGCAGAAGCAGGACGAGTAAGACCGGTTCCAAACAGAGGTTATGGGTTACGTTAATCGCGGCGGCGGCCACCTCGCACACAGCGTGTCGGGAGTTGAGTTTCATGTGTACTACTGGCGATTTGGCCGGATTATCCAGCATAAGACAATACACATTGAAGCACGACTAGCAGAGACCGTCCTCTATTCTGAGCTACGATCGGTAGACATCGTGGGATTAGATTCATTATTAGATTAATATGCCGTATTTTCCTCACTGTGCTTTTCTCGGCCCCACGTTAAAACGCAGGGATCCACCACACGCATTCAAATAAACGCACGGCCTCGCAGCATGTTGACCTCGCTCACAGCGACGAGGAACCAACGCGACGCCGTACGTTTCTTTGACGATGGGCCGTTCTGTCCGACGGGGGCACAAACATGGCCAATAAACGGCGACGTGAGAGAGGACGTCGTGTTACAGCACAAACCAGACAACCTGCCAGCAACATGACTGTGGTTTCACCGTCTCTGCAGAACACGTCAAGTCCAATACACCCGTTTGCGTTTCAACAAAAAAAAGCCTCTCGTGTTTCTAGTGACAGGATCCCCAACGGTTTTTCCCCCAAAAAATATTTTATTCTGAAATTAAAGTACAGTCAGTTGTCTTTTAAAGTGTGAATTGATTCCTGACACTTCTTAATCTTTTCTCTATAAAATAAGTAAACGGAGAATATGATGAAATCAAGTGACACACACTTCACCGAGAAATGAACAATAGAAATGATGGGCCAAACGATTTGCCGTTCTTACCAAAAGATGTTAGAATGTGTGAAAGTGCGGTTCCCATGGTAACGCCGTTTTGACAGTTAAACAGTAGCGGCAGGGGGGTGGGCGGGCCTTAGCAATGGTTCAACATGAAAATGGACACATTATTTCATTGAGCAATTGCAGTCGTTAAAAAAAGAAACAATCTTTTCAAGTTATTTGTAGTTTATCCATCACAAAGAAAAACCAAATGTCATCACATTACGATGATTTTAATCAAAACCTCCCGGCTCAAGGGAAGCCCCATCATCAGAACGAAGCCTAATACCGCCGCCACGATGGCAGAAAAACAACCTTCTGCTTCAAACACCCTTTCACGCAGACGTACACCGATTTGTTTTCATCTTTATGGCTACATTTGGACCTGATAAGTCACCACACGTCTCAGGTATCCAAATGCCTTTGTGGCAACGCCAATCAGTCCTGACAAGCACTATGCAAGTTACTACCGGTTACTATTCAGGCATAGGTAACGTGTCGAAGTCGAAGCGTTACTACTGAATTACCTTCACACTGTTGGAATAAGCTTCCATCACTAATGGGTTTTGTCACAAATTGTGCCATGTGGCTGTAAAAGAACACACACACACATGCAGTATTCAAAATAAAAAGCCAATCTTTCAGGATCATGATGGAGGAGGAGAAAATCACAACAAAAAGCTCCTGTCGCTTTTGGGGGACCTGGTGGAGCCTCTGCCCGGGGCCCCTCCAAGCACCGGTCCGGGTCCCGTCCCCCACTCCCCTCCGCTCCGCACCAACGGAACCGAAGCCCGCGGTCGCCGTTCCACCGCCACTAGCAGCCCCTCGTGTGTCCGGTCCTCCCGGGTGCAAGACGAACCGCCACAGGGGGGCCGCGTCTAGTCACGGGGGATGGCGTCGCAGCCCGGTGGATGCTGTCGAAGAATCCGCGGAAGCCGGATCCCCCCCACACCGAGGGGCCTGTTTACATAGCTAGCGTGCTAGCGCATGCTAGCGTTGTTCCCCGGTTTAACCGACATTCAACCGACTCCTACCTCCTGCCAAAGGGGCTGGCACGTCGCGAGCCGCTCGGTCATACACCAGGGGGGTGGGGGGGGGGGGGGGGGGGGGGCTACGTTTGGTCCCGCTGGTTCGCTAACATTAGCATACAGTCGCTAGCTCCAGAGCGCGCCCGCTGTCAAGACCTGTCCGGCGGGGCTGACGTCGCTCCCCGGCACCGACTGACGCGACCACAGGTCCGGCAAAACATCGACGACATCCATCACGGTTTAACACCAAGCGGCAAACGTCACCGAGAGGCAACGCTGACAAGCCGGGGGGGGGGGGGGGGGGGGGGCTTGTTTTGTGTTGTGTACTTACAGCAGGTCCAGTGAGCTCGGTCCATCCATTGAAAGCCGCTGGTTACGTGCGATAGCGACCTGAAGAACTGTGACATAAACGACTCTCGATCGGTGACCCAGTTTCTCTTCACCGTCATGCCTGTCGGACCACTAACCTAGTTTTTCAGCCAATGGGGCTCGAGCTGCCGCCGCGGGTGCCACCTCAGCCAATCGGACGCGGGTTCAGCCCGGGCGACGTGGACGGGCGTGCCGGTTGGCCAATGAGCAGCGAGCCGAGCGCAGCGACGCGGCTGCGAGAACGCCGACGTTACCAGTCACACGGCGATGAGCGCCAAGTGGGGTGGCGCGCGTCACCGCGCCGTACGTTGGTCTCTCACGTGTTAATAAACAAAAGCAGCTGAAGATTCACCACTTCATTCCGCGATGGACTTGTTGTGACTCCGTGTAACTCCCTCTTTGGCTGGGCCGAGTTCTGCGGTTGCGTGCGCCGCGCGCGTTCACGCCCCCTGCCGGTCATAGTTTTGCATCCGCCACCGTCCAGTTGTTGGTTTTTTTGGGCTCTTCTGGAACGAAGTGAAGGTTTCCCGATGAAGCTGCTCCACCCAGCACCGCTGATTCATAGATATTTGTCTCCACGTGACGCCAGCCTGGTGCCTACAGCATGAAACTGATTCGTCAGGCTGGGTGAGAGTTACCGGTCAGCCTACTTGCAGGTTACAGGTTAAACCAAAGTAAGGTAGATATACACCTACACATTAATATACATCTGATAGCTGTATTTTTTCGTAATTTTCCTGAAAGTAAAACACCATTGACACCAATAACTGAACCATTATTGGACCAATATCTAGATTCAGTATTGGTCTCAGACTGCTCCTCCCTACAGTCATCTTTATTCGTCCTTCTGTAACACTACCTCCTATTTACATAAATCATTCTATCCGGACATATACACATAACTTAAACGCCTTCCCTTTATGCAAGTCAAAGTGGGTGGGAAAAGTTATTGCAAACATGCTGCCACTAGATGACATGGTTGAGCCATATTAAAACTAGAATAGACGCTGTTGAAACTATATTTTCTGCCGATGTGAGGGTTTCGGGACAGAGGATGTGTACAGACTGTACAGCCCTCTGAGGCAAATCAGCGATGTGGATTATACAAGATTAAATGAATTAAATTGTGTCCTCCTTTGTTTATTTTGTGAAGTTTCCATACAAAAAACATGTCAACAAACTGTTGTCTGTTCCTAGAAATCACAGATGAACATTTTTGAAGTTGTGAGAGGGGCTACAGGCCTAGGATTCTTGTTGTGATGATTAACGTATTGATTGATTAACGTATTCGAAGGATCAATTACCTCAATTTCCTAAATATGTGGTAGTGTTGCGTTTAATGTCCCTACATTAAAATGATCCAAACCATCCCCATCACCTGCTGCTGTTATTGTATTTCCTTAATTTAACTTCACGAGCTTTCAAATATATATATTTTCATACAGTTAACGTGGCAAATTGCAACTATAGCGAATAGTAAAAGAATATGTTTTTTTGCGACCGGCGATGCACCAGTTTCCATTCACAGAGATACATTATTACAACAAAAAAAGGCCCAGACACTGTGGCGTGTGGAAGTTACGAGGCACCCCTGAAGGCAACGCGCTTATCACATGGCAGGCGATGGTTGAGGAAGCTCGCGCTCGATCACTACAGCGCGTGCAGGGCCGCGGACGGGCACCGTGGAGCGCAGTTGAGAGCGCACGCACGTGTCAGCGTGTTCTACGTGTGCGTGTGTGTGTGTGTGTGCTCCGACCGCACGTGCACGCGCGTGTGTTTGTGCGGTGCTCGCGTTGACTCCCAAGTGTCTCCAGCGAACCCGTCGGAAGGACCCGGTTGGATAAAGTGTGTCTCGGAGTCGCGTCGTAAGTAACTGAAGTGCGTGAAGCCGTGAGTGCTGTGATAACCTGGCGTGCGTGTGGAACCGTAAACGTGTCGTGTCGTCACCCGTGGTGACATTTCATCCAGACGTCACAGTGGCAATAGTTCAATATGAACTTCGTAGTTTTAACATTCTTCTTTCGTACATGGTAAACGCGTGATTTCATGGCTCGTGGTCCCCGAGGACAACCCGTTAAGTGGCCTTATGAACCTTAAATATTTATTTCTGGGCCGTGACGTCACCATATACCTTTTTATCCTCTGTAGCTGCACATTTGAAACACACCAGAGGCTGCTGATGCGAATACTCTTGATACGATCTTTCAAGGAAGCAGGGATGTAGTAGCCTCCTCCATCTCTAGGAATCACCACGGTCCCCACATCTCATGTGTTTAAACATCTTAATGCTGATATCAATTCACCAGTTGTGTAAAGTAGAATCCAAAAGACAGGTGTGGGGTGTTTCATTTGCACTTCTATGTCACCGGTTGGACTTTTTCCACACGGCAGCACCTTTTATTCTTGTGTACAAGCGACATGCTTAGAAAACATGACACTTTTGTTGTGCCACTGGTTCTTCCCCCCCCCCCCCCCCCCCCCCGCTCAGTCGTGTCCCGCCGCCTCCGAGCTATTAAATGACGTTTAGTTTCACCGACACATGCTGCGTAATTGCACATCATCAATTTGTGACAGCGTGAGTAAAGAGGGGGGGGGGGGGGGGGAGGATGCTGATATCCTTATGGTGAATATCCAGGCTGATGTGTGGCCCCCCCGCTGCTGAAGCATCTGCATCTAATGCTGGAGATAAGTGTTGGGGAGCACGCGGAGAGACATGTATGTGCACGTGACATCACAGACCGGCGAGCTGAAGGAGCCTCCTGCCTCTGAATAACGCCGGCTGGTGCCTCCTTTCTATTGCAAATCTCATTTAAAAGGGAGTTGAAAGCGGCATTGCGCTGACGACGGCGAATTGATTAAGGCTGCTTTGCGTGGCTCTTGGGGGGCATTAGCACTTCTAAACAACAGAGAAAATAAACACAGGGGCCGAAGGGAAGTGGCGATGAATAAACGCCCTACTTGCATAACAAACGTGTTGTTATAGCATTTGTTTTTAGCCTACCTTGGAGTATAGGTTTAGAGCTATGACTCTGTACGTACGAATCATTTTATTGCGCGAACACGTGGATCCGCGGATGATGTCACTCGTCCCACAATCCACAGATACAACGTCCTCTGTCCCGGAGCCCATTCATTGGAAAACTTCTTTAAGAGGGAGGAAAAAAGGGACTAGACTACAAGAAAGCCTAGAAAGAAAGACAGGGTCCCTCTGTCAGGACGGCCACGCGTGCAATAGATGCGATGAGAACAATGTAAGAACACATTGAAAGATGATACAAATTAGCAGAATAGTGATGGAAAAATTGTAACTAATAATAATTGCAGCGGACATGATAGACCAGCATAGTAATGATAATAAAATCGGTCATAGCATTGGTAATGGAAAAACAAATATTTTGTGCTGGGCAACAATTATGATTTTAATCGCATTATTTTATACGATTAATCGCAATTATTAACATTTTAAGGGGAAAATTGAATTAAAAATGAGCGTATGGCGTACTTTTATTTAAAAACTACTAATATATGAACAAAGTGCAATAACCTTTTGGTTTTTAACAGCACTGTAGCAGTTAAAATAATCGCTGTAAATCACAACATAAACATGTAATGTAATCAAATCTGAAATCCAGGCTCTTTGCCACGGCCAGGACCGCCATGAACGTTTTATCTAGTTCGTTATAGAAAAACAAGTTACCCTCAGAGTCCACAACCACGATCAAAACATTAAAACAGGCAAGTGTAAATGTATAATCTATTTATTTTTTCTGAACAGGAATCAACAGAAACCTGAAAGGTTTATCGGCGAGCAGCATAAAGTTGTATTAGTTATAAATGTATGTTAGTGCATTGATGTTCATAACGCTATTATATTTATAAGAAGCAGTACTTATAGGGACTTAGGAGCCAGGGGAGATTCGGGGGAACAACCTGGGGCGAACGACACGGCTCGGTTACCTGAGCAGAGAGTTAAAATAAAAGAGAAGTTTGTTCTCACGTCTTCAAGTGTTTACACGACCGTAGCGGCTACAAATGACTTTGGTGAGATTTAAAACGACAGTTCCCACGTGAGAGTTTGCTATTTTTCTGTTCTCGCGACGGCTCGTGTGAGTGGCTATTGGATTTAACGTTGACCATTCCAACATGGAACCCATTAGTCACACTGGAGAAACTGTATTATTAGACCGTTGATTTTGGAGAAATAACCGCTGCTCTGAGTTTAAGGTCAGGAGGTTTCTGGTCATCGAGTGCTTTGGATGTCCTTGAGACTTGCTTGATGTTCAGTGCACTCGTTGGTTTCGTCCCGGCTGATCTTTAGATATCATTTAGCATTCTTCATAACTATTAAAGTTCATGGTCTTTTCTGATAACATCGCCCAAAGGAAGCATATTTAAGGTAAATAAAATTGGTCCAAGCACAGAACCATGTGGAACTCCATGACTAACATTAGTAGGCATCAAGGTTTTTACTTTTCAAACACAAACATGGGTCGATCCAATAACTACAACTTAAACCAGCTCACTGAGTTTCCTTTAATACCAGTTAAATGTTCTAGTAAAATATTCTATGATGCAGTGATTGATGGTGTCACTGAGGTCCAACAAGACCGGAACAGAAACAAGTCCTTCTTTAGATGCAAGTAGAAAGTACTTTGGAACTTTGCCATTTCACTGGAGAATTGTAAATGGAAAATGATGGGGATCTCAGTCCATGGTTGGATGTGAGCGTAAATAAAGCGGCGTGTAGGGGTGTTTACAGGAAGTGGTAAAATGGCAAATACTGGTAATAATGGTGAAGAGTGGAGGCTAAAAGCTTGTTTTATTGAATTTGGTTTCCATCTCCGCTTTTTCTGCTCCCTGAGAAAAACAGTGAGTGGTTGTGAGATAGATAATGTAATTCTTCAGGTTGACGGAAAATATTATAACGCAACCCAGTTGCAATTAAGCTGGCCACATCCAATTGCTTTGTACCAGCGTTTAAGAGGCAGTGTGCGCAGAGAGAGAAAACAATTAGACCAATGATGGAAGAGCGAGCGGCAGCGGAAAGCATGGAGAGACAGTTTGAGAAAAGAGGGATGTGATGGCGAGGAGGAGGTCAGTGGTGGATGAAGGCTGGAGATGGTAAGAGACAATACACACACCCCCATTGCATTCTCTGCATTGACCAGCTGTGGGGGGGCGACTCATCTGCTTGCAAGAAGAAGTCCAATTGTATGGAATTCTATGAGATAATTACTTTTCTCTTTCTGACCTAGAGGCCTCTTCTGTACCGTTAGGTCCATCTCATGCGTTTTATATCACCTCATGTGATGCTATTCAACCAATCAAATATGTATATTTTCATAGTAGTACATAGTTTCGTTCTTTATTTTTAACGGACTTGCAAAAATTAGCAAAAAACAGTTTTCACTTTGTCATTATGGCTTGTTGTGTGTAGAATGTTGAGGGAAATAATGAATTTAATCCATTTTGGAAAAAGGCTGTAACATAACAAAAAGTGGAAAAAGTGAAGCGCTGTGAATACTTTCCGGATGCGCCTCATATGGCGTTTAAAACATGCGACTTTAAACGCTTTCACTGAAATGAAGTGTGTGTTCTCAGTGTGCGTTGGGGTCTGTGCACCTGCTTCTTGCCTGGGAGCCGTAGAAAGACAAACCCACGCATAGCTTTTCCCTGTAGCTGTAACGCGACGCTGTAATGTGAACTGGTACCTTGTAGCTCGTTTGTTCGCAGCTTCTGACTCTGTAACCGGAGTCTTCTGTAGCCGAGGCGCTGCCCATCGTTGTCCCTCTAAAAACACCCGGCGAGCTCGTGTTTGGTACTTTCTCAGTGGGCGGGAAGCTGCTCTCCTCAGACTGTATTTGATTGGAGGCTGAGGAGGATGCCATCGCTGACGATGCTGCCGGGCCCACAGCCTCTGAGCTTCATCAGACTCAGCAGGCAGAGCTCAAAGCGTCCCATCATCTCAGCTGGTTCACTCCACTCTGGCTCCAGCGGGAGATTGCGCTCCCATCGTGGCTTCTCTTCACATGCAGTTCATGGCTTCTTCTTAAGATGCTCGCTTAGATTTCGCGCCTTCACGTGAAATGGGAATTCATCGGGTTTAGGGAAAGATTGGCTTGATGGTGACGACGACAACGGTGGCTTTTATTTTAAAAAGAAACCCCAATACCGTCAGGCGACTGTATTGACTTAAAGTAGAATATCACCATTTTTCACATTGCTCATGAGGAGTACCAATAAAAATGTTTGTTTAAATCCTTATTTAGTTCTGACTATGACAGAGTGAACTAGAGAATAAAGCATCATCAGCAGGTCTGTCGCTACATCCTCCGCTTAACACAGACGACTGTGATTGGTTTAGAGCAGTGCTTGTCTACATCCCAGCTGGGTTCAACAACAACAACAACAAAGTTTCAATAAACTCCAGTTACGTCACTTTAAAGGAGCTCCCCCTCCCAAGATGGCCGCCGCGCGCGGACGTTCGACTCCGTTGGACGAGACATCTAGCCTTTTATATATAATATCTAGGGTGTCCATCGCATTGCCTGCGTTCTGTACCGAAAATTGGTCTGAGGGAGGGGGGCGGGACTACTGAGCCACATTCTCCAATTACAATAATCAAAAATAATTGCTAGTTGGAACCGAGGTGAAAAGTTTTCTTTGACGGTGTTACTGTTAACAGACGCAGGTCTGACTGTAACGTTCTCTTTTCTTTTGAGAGCCTTTTGCATACAGACACTCGACAGCTTTAGCACTAAAGCTAATTTAGTGTGACAGTACTTGGTTAAGTATAGATAATTATTCAAGGCCTTGAATTGCCTCATTAAACAAATCTGCTTTGGAAAGAGAGAACGCTAAACTTGTTAAGCTGAATTCTGAATTTACTCATAAACAGTTGGAAAAGGGAAAAGATTAAAAAGCTTGTATTGTTTTTTTGTGAAGCGCTGCTTCTTCCACCAAAGAACCATTTGCTGAAGATCCCTTTTTCTTAGGACCGGTTTCACTAGTTGTCTGCTGCCTGGAACTCGTTCCCCAATCAATAACTGCTTCTCTGGCCTTGACCAGTCCAGGAAACATCTCACCGGGCCATCAGGGATAATAGCGTGGCCACCATTCTGTGGCCTTCTTCACCGGCCTGTCCAGTCCCTCTGCCGGGGGCGGGAGACCAAGCCGTAAAAGGATGGCTGATGCCACCACAGAGACAGGAAGTCTCCGTCCCCTCAGCAGATCCACTCTGCGCTGTCCAGAGTGGATCTGGACACGACGGTTTCGATCCCTGCCCCCGCTACTCCGCATGTCAGCGTGTCCTTGGGCGAGACACTTAACCTGGACAGGACGTCCAGGGTTGGCCAGCTCCTCTTTGTCTAATGGGGAGCGTTCCAGGAGTTTCACTGTGACAAACCAGGCGGCACAGCATGAAAATGTCTTTTAATTAAACGAGGGTCCCCCTTCGCCCTTCAGCGGCACGCTGTTGTGCAAGCGCCTGGTTTGATATACAGTATATTCATCTGCGAGGCGAACGCAGTCCATCGCTGAGAACATTGGATTAATTGTGGAGCCCGTCGAGTTCCGCCGCAGGTTTGATGTGTGTTCACACAGCGACAGGTTCACTGGTCACCCTGAGAGCGGTCGCTGTGACTCCAGGGATGAAGGAGAGACGGGGATCTAAAAGGGAACAGGGAACATCCTCGTCTCAAGCGTTTGTGATTTCTGTGCAGTGATGTTAATTGGTGAAGGGTCTGTTGATGCGTGTTGGCTTGGCTACACACACACACACACACACACACACACACACACACACACACAGAGTTGTATTTACCCTGTGTGACAGGGGGGCCCGGGGGGGGCTTGGGTCTGGCCTCTAGCTGGTGACACTAATCCAAACAGGCTGAGCCAAATAAGGAGGAACAGTAAACGCACACACCCTTGCTGTGTGTGTGTGTGTGTGTGTTAATGTTTTACCCTTCTTCTCAGCAGTACAGGTCCGGTTCACAAGCATTCTGGCATTTCCTGGTATCACAACCCCCCCCCCACAAAGAATCGATCGCTGTGAAGGTTTTGGTGATGCTGTAATTCCAAATGTCAAGGTTTGCCACTCTGCAGAGCGATGACAGGAGGTCCTTCACCTTCTGTTCCGGCTGGGCAAAACGTTACAAAACCAGCTGTACGTGGAACATTTTCCCCTCTCAGAGCTCAGAACCGTCGCCTCCGTTTGCGTGATCCTCGGAAATGCATCGATGGGGGGGGGGGAGTCCACCTTCGCTTTGTAAGAAGGGGGGTAAAAAAAGTTTCTGCCTAAAAACCTTTTGAGAAACCACTTCAATCAGCAGAAACCTCCCCCAACATTCCTCCCGTTGCCGTGCCAACGGCGAGCCAACGGGCGCGAGTCGTGGCCCGGGTGGCACCTCGCATGCCAGCTCCCGCCTCCGGTCTCGCGAACGGACCCGGAATGGGCGTGATGGCGACGTGTTGAGGCAACGTGAGTCGCCTTGAGGACCAAGCGGGTTATTCGGGGAGCGCCGTTATTGCCGTAGTCAAGCTGATGACAAGAATGCCGCAATACCGGATAGTCGCAGGTGTGTGTGTGTGTGTGTGTGTGTGTGCCCGCAAACAGCACGTGGTGACTGTGTGCAGTCATTGTGTGCGTCAAGGCGGTCGTCTGACAAAAAGGGGGTCAGGTATCCCCTGACCTCATGGTTCCTGTAGGGTTTAGCGGAGAATACTCGCGTGTCGGAGGCCGCGGCATTAAGTGTGCACATCTTAGTGGCGTTGGCCTCCTAAAGCTCACAGGGAAAACGTTGCCCTTGCCTCCCGTCGCTGGCTGTTACTCCCACGTCGGCCACCGTCTGCAAGTCACGCCCTCACTCTCAGGCCAAAATAGATTACGGCGGAAATGAGAGCAGAAGTGAAGTGACCGGCGCGCAGAACAGCTCACAGTCAAGGAGGAAAGGATCTGATAATACAAAGAGATGGATGTCATGCTCTCAGGCAGGAAACAGAGCAGTGCGGACGGGGGGGGGGGTCACATGTAGTCCTGCTCCCCTATCAGCCTCACTTCAAAGGAAAGATGATGTCACAGGGTTGAAGGCCACAGACGGCGCTCCGGGGGTTAGGGTTAGGGTTAGCCTAACCCTAACCCTAACCCACGGATGACCTCTTAACCCTTCTGCTTTCTGATTCATAAAGAGTGACTACGAAGAGCACATGTGATGCTTTAAAGCTGCTCAGGCGCTGCCGACACGGATCCAGTGACCTTGTGTGAGGTCAAAGGAGGTCAGTTCCCCTCTGCTCTCTAAACCTTTAACACGCGTAATGGTACAGTGGTGTACAGATACATCGCGTCCTTCAGGGGTCATTGCGCTACTTTGCGTTTCCAGATGCCAGCTCGTGATGTCCGGGTCAGGCTTAGTCAGGTCTGAGCTTTGATATGAGGCCTTTTTATGTGTGAATCTGTAATGCGCCTCTGCTTGGAACCAACCGCCTCAGTAAAGTTCTGGCTCAATGGAGGAAAAACAACAGCTTTGTAAAAATATTATATTTTTTTTTTACCACATGAAATTAGTGAAAACATGTGTGATAAACAACCAGCAGCAACAATTAAATACAAATTGTCAATAGAGGGGAGCTGAGAAAGACAATTTGATTTGATCATAATTAAATAACCCAGAATATGATTATGCCGTCTTTTGAACACTTTTAATTAATTTCTTGCTCTCCATGTTTTGGGGGAAATTCAAATGATGCAACTTGTCAAATGTTCAGGAATGATTGAAGCCTGAATATGGATAAAGACAAAGGATGAAAAAGGTGTTTCCACTCTTAACTCTTTCTGACAAATGAGGAAAGTTGTATTCCGGCCGTCAGACCTACAATGAACATGTATTTAAACCAGACATCCGACTCCAGTGATGCAGAGATCAATCCGATCGGCTGCGGCGTCCAATTTGAGTGAGCGATGAGCGACGAGGCGGGCGTGTCGGCCCGCTAAACCACTTCCTGGTCGGCTGCCGTCACGCGTGCTCACGCCCCCGCCCACCCGTCTCCCTGTCCACCCCCCTCACTCTCTCCCTCCCTCCCTCCCTCTCTCCCTCCCACATGTCTTTGCTTCAGTCGAGCAGGGACCGGAGGGGATTACGGCAGCGGACACACAGGTGCAGTACGTGGAAAATACCTCTACCTCTATTACCGCGCGCAGGCGCCTGGCTGATTTCCTGGCACGGCACGTTACATTGATAACGGAGCTGCGCGTTGGGACCTTGACTGGCTCGGTCAACTCTTCCCACCATGGAGTCGGGAGTCCAGTTGCGGGAGGCGTGCTGTGTTTTGGAGGCTCAAAGTTGAAGCACCAGTCTTGGTTTGTGTCAACATGGAAACTTGTTTTCTGCAGTAAGGCGGTGACGCATTACGCTGTTGTGCTCTAAACGGCTCTTTCAACAGTTTCGGCTTGAGGCCCAAATAGTTTTTACTTCAAGGAGCTTTTTTCACAATCTTGAATGGTGAATCTTTATTATTTAGCGTCTAGTGCCTGAATGACAAATTGGTAGGTTGAAACCATTCATCGGAAACGGCAGTAGACGCTACAGAATACGATACGTCCTATCAGCACCTGATAACATGTGAAGCGGCCCACTGTTTAACACAACAAACTGAGGGACAACTTCCCTTTCCACTCGGGAGTCCGAGGTGTCGACGCTGAGGCAGAAAGAAACAGGTTGCGTTTTGTCACGTTGACAAACTTGTTTTTCCGGAGTGTATCTCTGTGAAACTGCTTTTCTGTTGCTACGCCCGCAGTGCCTGAGACCCAAACGACACAGCGCATGTGATTTAAGAGATAATCCTGCCGGTTCAGTTTAATAGGGACGTATTATTTGCATTCTTTTTATTTGTTGAATCGTGACACCTTACAGTAGGTCCCAGGAAACATCGGGGGAAACCCACTTCGTAGCGGCTTCTGTATTGTACCAACCCGACCGCACGACGAAGAGAAACAGAATTATAATAAAAAAGAATGAGTACTAGTAATATCTTGGGGGGTTTCTTTATGTGTATGTTTGTTGTTTAAATAATGTTTGTTTCCTATATCCTCCTCCCTCTTACATGAAACGGTTCAGCTCAGTTCAATTCGTTTCCAAATCTGCAATTTAATATCCAGTTATAGATTCAGTTGTGTACTTTTGTTTGTTTACTTTTGGGGTAGTTTTAAAAAAGAAATCTGTGCTACTACAACTCTATTCTCTATTCTAGAAAGATACCCAGTCATTTGTTGAGAGAGTGGCTGCAGGGTTTTTTGGGGCTTCAGAATCTCGAGTGCGAGATTTGGTTCAGCGGACGACTCTTATTGGGAACTCCAGGGTTGTGCCTTCAAAGAAACAATCCTAACTTGAGACTGTTCCTGGATTGTGAAGGGTAAATGGAAAACAGTGAGCTATCAGATCCTTCAGGAACTGGGTCTCTCGGGCTTTGCGCTCTCCCTTCTCTCCTCTCTCCTCCCACCTCAATGGCCGCCGCGCTCACCGGGTCACACGGAGAGGATCTGTGTCTGAACCGTGTTATCTCACCACACGGGGTCCCCCAAGGATCTGTCCTGGGTCCCTTCCTCTTCTCTCTGTGCACCAACTGTCTCGGCTCTGTCGTCCCCTCACGTGGCTTCTCCTACTTTAGCTCTGCTGATGAAAGTCCCCCTGAGACACAGGTAGCGTGACCCTCAGCCAGTTTAAGAGACATCTCTCAGTGGAAGGCCGCACACCACCTGAACTACGCTTTCCTTCCATGGAGAGACTCTCCCACCAACGGCCTGACCTTTGACAACCCCGTCCTGACCCCCTCCATGACTGCCAGGAACCTCGGTGTGACACTCGACAGTCCACTTTGCCTCAGTGCCAACATTACAGAAACAACGCATTCCTGTAAATACATCAGGAGAATACGTCCCCTTCTCACCCAGAAGGCGCTTCAGGCTCTGGTCATCTCAGCTATTGTAACTCATGGCATGGCTGGCACCGACTAGGCGTTGTTCCCAATCACCCTCCTAAAGGTTTCTCCATCCTTGATGAAGCTATTTAGTCTGTGTCGGCGCCCAATCTGGAACCCAACCGAGACCCCCCCCCCCCCAAGACGGCTGCGTACTGCTAACGGCTGCTTAGTGAACTCGTTGCACGGAGGAACCCAGCTGGTTCCCACTGCTCTCCATCACAGGGACACTTACAGAGGTCGGAGGAATCATGACCGGTATGATAATGGCTCTTGTATTTAAGGAGAGACAAAACTACCCACACTTGTCAGCTTTAGAGCAGCCGATGAAATTATCATCAGCTGTAAGCCAAAATTCCAACGGTACAATAATCTTGTAATACTGGACAAATATATCACAGTAGAGTAAGTATAATCTTCGATGTTTCCATCAAGTGAAATCGCGGCAGTGAATCCAACTCCTGTTCTATTGCATCAACCTTCATGACGTGCGGCCGTGTGTCACCTTAAGTAACCAAACTATTACTGAGGTAAACAAACACTTACAATGGTTACGTCCCCGCTCAAGAAGCACTGTCCAAGACCCGGCAACACTGATAGCAAATGCTCTGTCCTTGCATTCCTCTTTTGCATGTGTTATCAATCATATCTATTCATACCCTAATGACAGCAGGTACCACGCACTGTGACACGTGCCCATCATGCAACATCAATATAACATTCACACATTGTAGGCACAGTTTGCGCGGCTTGCCAAAGGAGACATGGACATGGACAAGTGGTGCCGGGGTTTGAACCGTCGATCCTCCTGATTGAAGGGCAACCGAGCCCACGTAGAGGATGACGTACCTGGCACAGGCAAACTCATTTCTATCTACCGTAATTTCTGGACTATAGAGCGCACCTTGAAATATAATCCGCACCACCTAAATTTAGAATTTAGAGTCGTCCGTGCCGGAGAGGCCTTTTCGTCTCGAAAATGGATTCAGATTGGTGGCCAGTAACTTAAATGGCGCATCATATGCGTTCCTACGTGTTTGAATATGATGCGCAAAATGGTTGTTCAATCAAACGTCTGCCTCGACGCGTAAAAAAAAACACTCTTAATTATGGATGTAATTATTAACTTAATCTTTCACAGGGGTATGAACCTGGTTATAAATATGAGGTGGCCCTGTGAGCACATTGAGGAACTCGTGAAAAGAACTAGAAATACAAAATCACCATTCAAAAAACAGATTTTTCACAACAAACACAGAAAAACCCAGCAAAAAAAGAAGGTAAAACACTGCGTAATACAAAAAATCTCTGCTAGACACAAAAAAACTAAATGTAGAAAAAAAAACCTATTTAATACAGAAACCCACTGAATAAAATGAATAGAAGAGTTAAATTGCACAATGTAGGGGACAGTGGACAGGACTGTGACAGTTTGTCTCGTCAGCTCTGTGCTGATCTCTAAATCAGCACCTTTACACACACAGTGTCACAATTGAACAGACAATCATGTCGAGGCAACAATTCCATTGTTTACCTGCTTGTTGTATCGGTGCTTAGTGTCATAACTGTGCTGTCATCGTCTGTCTGGCTATTTATACGTTTTAAACTAATAAAAGGCCCCTGATTTATTTTCAGATACGCACATGTGCATCCATACGCACTCATTATGGGAGCAGAAGAACGCTCTGACCGTGGTTGGTGGTTATGAGCCATGCTTATGAAAGTTAATATATGTGGCGCAGGGGTAGAGCACCCCTGGGAATTGCGAGGTTGGCGGTTCGAGCTCCACGGCTGCTCCGTGTCACGTGTCGAAGTGTCCCTGAGCAAGACACCTAACCCCTAATTGCACCATGGGAAAAAAGAATGTTTAAAAAAAAACATCTAAGTCGCTTTTGGATAAAAGCGTCAGCTGAATGACCTGTACTGTAATATATAAGAGGTATTTATTCTCCCAAGGCCTTTGTAGATTACATCACTAGCCCTTCCTCTTGATTTCTGCCAAGTGAGGCCTGTCTGTCTTTAAGTCAGCATGACAGCGGGTGGAGAGCTTGGAGGAGAGATAACGTATAAAGTGATGAGTGCAGGGCCCAGAAGCAATGACAGCAGGGGGGAGGAGAACAAGGATGAAGGGAGAAGCAACGTCCTGCCTCGAGGTTTTATGCGGTGTTCTATCTATGTTGCATACATGGGTCACAGACGCATGAGAATCCAATGAACTCCACAGCTCACACGTCTAATGTGAACTCACGGTTCTGCTTCTGAGAACCTCTCTAGTGTGAACTAGTGTCACTTGTCATATTATTCCCCTTTTTGATATGTCAAAAATCCTCTCCATAGCATTCAAAAAGTATGCGCTAAGCTGCTGTTAAATCCAATGGGTTTTTCTTTCTTCAGAACACCGGAGGACCTTTTTGAGCTGATGCTTCCCGCCATCACCATGGAAACGGAGGCCAGTCATATGCTGGAGGCTGCACTGGAGCAGATGGACGACATCATCGCAGGTAATGGCTAAACAACAGCGTAATCTTTCTGACGACGTATCTTCTTGAGAAATGGTCCCACGGGTTGCAGTGTTGCGTGAGTGGAAGTCACTTGAGCCCACATGCTAAAGTCTTATTCTATTCAATAATATTTGTGCACAAATACTCTTTATGGTTCCCTTTAGAGAGCACAGTGCTCTGCAGATTACAGTCGAAGAGGGAAATTGTTCAACGTTGTCTCCCTCGCTGGAGCAGCAAAGCCTGGACGTGTCCCTTGACGGGCCCGTAGTCTCTTACAATGCAATATATACCAGTGACTTGCAATGCATTGGTGCTCCTGGGAGCAGAGGAGACGGTATTATGGTTTCTTCTGTTAGCAGTGTGTGCAAAATACAACTTACTGGTTCCTCAAATGAAAGCTTGATCCTACTGGATTTCCTTTTAACTAGTGGTTTCTTTAGAGTAGACTTCCCTGAGGGGGGGTAGTAAAGAACTCTGCCTTCTCCGTTTGTTCAGAAAGTAAATCTGGTTACCTTCCATGGTGTATTGACTTTTTATTTTTTGTCAGGGTGAAGTACTCATTTTTTATCTCAGAAATCTCACTGATTTGCTCCCCAAACCTGAAAGTCTGTTTGAGTCTTGATGATTTCTTGGTGTGTTTATTATTATTATTATTATTTTTTACTCAGTTCAGTTCAAATGTGATTATTTTGCGTAGCTTCAGCAGCTCCGTCATCCTTTAGTGGCCAGAAGGAGAGGTTTTCAAACTCAAAGTTTTAATGAGATCACAACTCTTTGCTGTCCTGCTCTGAAATGGTGGAACGGGTGGAAAGGCACCCTAGTTCTGTCCTGGTGAAGGTGAATAGAGAAACTTCTGCATTTTGTGCAATATGACAAGTTGCAATTTAAAATAAAATTCAGTTTTATTCAATTTCAAGTTGAAAACCACATGTTGGTTATATAATGTTATTCCCCCCCCCCCCCCCCCAGGATTTACTGCCTATTAATTAAATAGCAATTAGCAGAAAGATTTCCGTTTTTTCTAAAACACCGTCACATTTTGTGTGTAATTGCGTCCGTGTTGTACACGTGTGCATGTGCTGCCTCGCGGATTACACAGATCATGTGACACGGGGCTAAATGTTGAGTGGGTAAAATCTCTTCAACCAAAAGAAATGGAGGGGAGACGCACCGTGAAGCTCATTGCATGCTGACCTCATTGAGTGCTCCGACTTTGTGTCCCCGGCTCTCTGGGAGCACAAATGGAAACGCATTAAAAATCCCATTTCGATAACATCAGCCAATCACTAACAAGAAATTAGAGACACTTATCAACATCATTTAGACGTTTTTGCCTTCCGTTTTCTCTCTGGTTACGGACCTTGTGGGACTCCACCGGTTAATGACTGCCGCCATCTACTGTTGTGTTACCGCGATGGGCATTAGATTTAGAGATGAGTTTGCTATTGACCTCTCAGTGTAACAAGTAAATAAAGTACTCACAGTTTTGTGTCTGACGCAACAATATCCAATGGATTTTAATGTGTTCATGTCTCGTTTGTTTCAGTTGACTGTCACAAACTGAGGAACCAGATGATATTCACTTTTGTTTTACATTTAAAAAAAATGTAATTCCTTTAAACTGATTAATTAATTGTCAAAATAATTGGTGATTCATTCATACATTTACGATTGCAGTATACATTCATGTTAACTTCTCCTTAAGTGGCCTACAGGTATTTTGTTCTATAATGTGCAGGTCGTTTTCAGGTCATACCTGGATAAGAAGTGTGTTTAGTGTACACCAATGACCCTTTCCCCCTCATGCTTCCTTTTATTCATGTATTTCAGTTCTTCTACTCTGTTGTACAGAGGCTGCGCGAAGACATTAAGCAGCCACAATTCGCCGAGTGCCTCCAGATGTGTGTGAGTGCCAGGGAAATGCATGGACCTCCTTGGCGATTCTGCTCTCCTAGTTTGGAAAGCTGCAGCCTGGTTGTGCGTCCCGTGTTGTCGTCCCAGTTCTGAATAACGGTATCGATCATCTTTCTGCATTCCCCCCCCCGCACACCCTGCAGGTTCCGAAGCGGCGGAGTTTTCCAGCAGCGCGTATGAGCCGCCCTCCCCACTCGGCGCGGCTCCTCTGCAGGTCGTGCAGTTGGCCGAGGACCTGAGAGTCGCCCTGGAGCTCCGACCCGACCGGGACGAGAGAGCCGGCCTCAGAGCTCAGCTACCTCGGGCGACGGCACAGATCCTCGTAGACTGGCTGCAGAGTGGAACTGTGAGTACCAAGTGAACGTCCACCTTGGGTGGACGATACCAAAATTATGACTTCGAAACAACACCTGCCAAAATATTACGGTACCCGATACTTACGATACGATACCACAAATAGGATAATGGAATATATTTATCTATGATAGTAATAAATAAAACATCTGTGAGGTTCCTTTTTTTACCTGGTATCTGTTTGACTGTCTGTGGGATGAACAATGCTTTATTTACTTAGTTTGATTTTCTCACATTCATATTTCCTTAACTAAAAATAAAAAGGATTAGGTGAAGACCGACCCTCAGGCTCCACCAGCATGTAGCCTATTGCATCAAGTGTGTATTATTTGGTACAATTGTGTGTGCATTCTGACCTCATGATCATAAAGGCCCACATGAGTGAAATTGTAGATTGTTTTGCATGTATATATTTCTGCTGGACTATTCAGGAACTTATTTGGGGTCTTGCTTTCTCTTGTGTTGCTTGATGTTTGACTGTTAGGAAAGTTGTTGTCAAGCTAGCCAACAAAGCTACGGGGCTGCCAACTCTCACGGTTTCCCCGTGTGACACGCGTGTTTCCATGTTTTCACACGCACTCACGCCACACATCCAATTTATTACGCTAAAAAAATAAGATCTGCGCTGGTTCATGTAAACGGCGCATCTATAACCCGATTCGCTGCATGTAGCGTAACTTACACCCCCCGACAGCCGTAGCTTCACCCCCAACGTCTCACTCCAAAGTTTAGTTAAAAGTGTCCCTATAACATTACAAAGAAGCCGACTCGAGAGCACTTCATACTAGCATCAATATGCAAGCGTTTTATAACAAGCTTGCTAACATTGCTAACGAGATGTCTGCTAGCGGCTAAACTTACTTTGTTTATGACAAACTAGCAAGTCAACAATTTTCCAAACACAGTCAAACATCAAGCAAGCTCAACACAAGACAAAGGAGACGACGACATTTCCTCTTTTCGAGACCTAAAAAATGCGTCCGGGTAAAAGAGGACGTGTGGTCACCCGAGCTAAGCTAGGCTAGGGCTAATGGTGTTAGGCTGTATATGGGTGAGCAGTCTGCTACGTGAGGGCGCGTCTCCCCCGATAACTCGCATGTGTGTGAGAGCTGCGCAGTCGATGTGTGCAGGCGGCCTCACACGGAGCGGAACAGTGCTCCAATTGCATGTTTTCTTTGAAGTACCGGTACTAAAAATATTCAAAACCGTATTGTTTTCAACGTATGGGTACCGCGATACCTTTCTAGTACCGGTCCCCCGTGCAACACTACTTCCACCTCGACGTGACATGAGGTCTCATTCGTGGTGTAGATGCATCCAGGTCCTCTGGAAACGTCTCACTGACTGTACTCATACCGCATCCTCTCATCAGAAGAATCTGGGAGAACCGTGTAACATTCTTTCAGCGCGGTGGACTGTCTGAGCTTTCTGACGGTGGTGATTTTTAGTGGATTCAGTGGACCGTGTTGTTGTTGTGGTCAACAAACATTGGGACGAGTTACTAAAAGCTCCACAGAACAACTGAGACGGTACCTTTAGACCTTTGCCTGCTCTATGATGACGGACCTTCAGCCTTTCAGGTTCCTTCTTCACTTTCACTTCTCATCAAGCGTTTCCGTCCAGCAGCAGCAGTTGTTTACCGTGACCGAGCTCTACCACCCTGTGCACCCCTCTGTGGACACAGTTAGCTGGGGGTGTGCCCACGTTCCATCACACACAACACAACAACGCTCTTGTTGTGGCCTGTGTAAACGCGGCTTTTGTGATTCTTCATTATATTTCAGGTAAAATAAGTCCCTATGTGTCTGTTCCGCTGTGCCGTGCTGCAGCGTTTGCATTGTAGAGGAAGGAGACAAAGGAGAAAGGGGGGAGCTTCTGGACGGGTTCCATTAAGTTGTCCTCGGAGACTCTATTACAACTGGACTATGATCGACTTCCTGTGCTGCGCTGCCTCCCTCACACCCCGAGTCGGTCCGGCCTGGGTCTCGGCGGGTGGAGGTTTGGGGAGTGAGTAGTTCTTGCAGAAAGGGAGGTGCATGTCCATTTATGCATTTATGAGTGCATTTATGAATTTTGTAGTCATTCCGGAATGAGACGGGGAGCCAGTGTAGTGAGTGTCGGATGGGTATAATGTTCTGCTATTTCCGGACTCTCATCAGGATCCTGGCAGTGCTGTTTTGGATGTATTGTAATTTCAGTACATTGTTGCCAGTGATTCCAGTTAAAAGTGAGTGACAGCAGTCCAGTCTTAAAATAAAAGGCATGGACAAGCTTCTCTGACAGGGTCAAAGTGGGCGGAGTTTGGAGATGTTTTTGAGATGTTAGAAGGAGGTTTTGCACAGGTATTTGATATGGTCATTAAAGGTCAGCTGAGGGTCAAACCTAACTCCCCGATTGGTAACTGTGGAGGAGAGGGCTACGACCTGACTGTCGAAGGTGGGATGGATAATGGAGGATGACTGAACATGGTGTGGAGTGCCAACAAGAAGGGCTTCGGTTTTGGAACTGTTTAGCTGGAGAAGGTTGTTGCTCATCCATGCCGTTATCTCCCCAAGACGAGCGCTGAGACATGACATGGCGGCAGAGGGGCTTGGGGCAGTCTTGATGTAGAGCTCCACATCGTCAGCATAACAGTGAAAGGACATTTTCATGTTTGCTGATGACACGGCCGAGGGGCAGCATGTAGGTGATAAAGAGGATGGGACCAAGGACCGACCCTTGCGGAACACCACAGGAGACAGACGGCAGTCTGGACTTGCCTCTTCCCAGTTGTTGTATAGTTGCACGCTCGCGTGTAGCGAGTGTTACCGGCAGAGGCCGCTGTTTCCTGCCGCACGGAGGTTTTCCACATGCTGAGGAGGAAAGCGGGGTTTGAGTCCCCCATTGTTTCCACAGCAGATGTCTCACATGTTGCACACGATCGCTGGCCAGCCTCCCTCCTTTGGTTCGTCTTTTTTGTTTTCGAGCTCTCTCCCCTTTTCTCCCTCTATGTGTTATCTAGTCATCGCTTATGTTTCAATTGTTCTCTTCAAGTTCACTTTTGTTTTGCTGTTGTGCTTTATTGTTTTTGTGTATTTTGTCTTCGTCCACTTGGAGCAAATGATCTTCTGTCAGCCATCTGTAGTCTTGTTTCCTGTGATCCAATGCATCTGCTTAACAGAAATGACATGAAAGAGGCATTTCAGACGTGTCTCATGAGACCAGCTGCGGTGGACTCCCAACAAACTTGAATCTTCAAAATTGGTCCTCAGAGTAACAGGATGAAAGACGTGCGTCTCCAGGGGATCGTCTTCAGTCGAACAGGAAGCAGCATCAGAGGGCATTATTGGCAGGAAGTTGTGACATCCTGTGACTGCTGCTCATTACCGCTGACCCAGAGACAGTAGCATGTCTTCACAGGCTCCTGTGCTCCTTGCTGAGGCTGTGGTAGCACAAAGGAACAGCCGAGTGGGATAACAATCTTTTATCAGCATGAAATACAGTCCGTGTATTTTTCAGCTTCAGGTGTTCAGGTTAAGCAAGGACCATGGTAGCACTCCAAACAGTAATCCTTCTTCTTGCTGCAGTGTAGTCAGACTGCCTCAAATGTGTGGGTCACATGGTGCACATGGGTCACATGGTGCAACCCATCAGCTGTAAACGCTCTTTCTGCTCCTCTGCAAATATGCAAAGTTTGAATTTTGTTATATAACAAATGACACATGTCATTTCAGGAATAAGGTTCACACATACATGCATACATGCAATTTGCCTGACCCTTGATCACTAACAAGAGGTTCTGTGCATGTTGGGTTTGTGTGGAACGTGTGCAGAGGGTCACAGACGCAGCCTGAGATGGATCCTGCGCGGTGCCCGACATTACAGCCTGTTGACGCTCTGGGTATCTCAAGCGAGGGAACGTTGACCAAGACTGCTGTGAGGGAACGAAGAAGAAGAAGAAAGAAAGAAAACAGCCCGCTGTCCTCTGCAGGGGGAGAGAAAAGTAGAAAAACAAAGAGAGAGGAGGAGGAGGAGGTGGGGTGGAGGAGAAGAAGGGAAGAACTGCAACTAGACCGGAGCACGAGAGGAGGAGCGAGTGACTGATGAAAGCAGAGATCAGAGTGAGGGGGGAGACCGAAAAGACGGAGGGGGGCTGATCCCTCTCAGAAGGCACATATCATAAAACTCCCTCCTCCACAGCTGTGAGCGGCGCACACACTTCCATGCAGAATCTCCTCATCTAGTTTCTCACACACACACACACAGCATGATAGGGTGGGACAGCGGCACAGAGGAAACTAGAAGGGCAGCAATGGGCCGGGAACATGGAGACTCCCATTGACTTCCACAGACACTTCTCCTGGCTCAAAAGGGTGAGCGCCAACGTTTCGTTTGGCTTCATTGGACCATTTCTTTTCATTTTCCTTTCCTTTCCTTACTTCCTCACACCACATTCCCTCTTGTTGAGGAGGGTTCATATACTTATAGGAAAAAGACGCGGGTAGTTGTTCCGGCTCTGTTGATTTATTATGTTCATGTCCTTCGTGTGTTATTTCCCACACTGACTTTTGACGTCATTATGGCTGCGCGTGTGTGTCTGTGTGTGTGTGTTTGTGCGTGTGTGTGTGTGTGTGTGGAGGAACGCAGCTTTACCCTTCGGCTGACTGTTATTAACACAGAGATCTCTCCGTGTGCCGTTTGGGGTGTGAAGAGTCTTCGGTTTGAGCTGCTTTCTGTTGTTTAACAGTTTGTAATCAGATTGTTGAAGGTAAAATAAGTTTCCACTACGTTTGTGTCATTTTGTCAAAAACCTCACATTGGGCTTGAAACATTGATCTTTTAAACCCACAAACTATGTTGATGTTGAATTCATCATGCAGTCAGTTGGCTCACATTAATCTAACGCTTGCTTTTGTAACTTGGCCTACGGATTTGCACGAGGGCCAAAAGCTGGACGACTTTTGCGCCAAAATGAAGACTTTTGTCCCTCTTTGTCTCTTTTAATGGTTTGTTTGATCACATGCTGTAGGCTGAATGGTCAAACTATTTTCTCGTGATAATATATCTCGGAACCCGAGCAAATGTTGGCAGCGTCACATGGAGCAATGTGACGTTCGCTGCAGCGAATAGTCTGTTCCCCCTGTTCTGGGTTCCCCTTGAACACCCTGGGACTTTCTCCTCGCTAACGCGGTTAGCGTTAGCACGGAGAGATGGACGTCAGTGTGCATCTGCAGGTCCGCTAAATGAACGATGGTTTGTGAACGTCGCCGCCCTGCCTTCGAGTCCTCTTGAACGCCGATAGTCAGGCGGTGCCCACGTCGTGCAGCTTTTAGGGTCCACGTAGAGACACAGCGGTGTGACAGTGACCAGTTTTAGCAGAAAGCTCAGGCTCTGCAGCGGGTATAGTGTGTATTATGTGCATTTGCAGTGACATATGGAGCCTGTTTGTGAATCACTGAGCGTGGGTGCAGTGCTGGATGTTGTCATGCATTCCTGGACACCGCATGTCATGAGGAGTCCGTCCCACTGTCACGCTGCTCAACGCGCCGCTCTCACTCGCAGGGACCCTTTGACTACTTCTGTTCACCATTACTACTTCATAGAATACAAAATATACCAAATATTTCAAATGTATGTGACAAAAACTCCAAAGAAAGAATAAACAACTGGGCTCAGTTAACAAAAACAAAAAATGCCCACAAATAACCTTTTGCATGGGTATCATTGAAATGACCTTTGGCACAGAAAAATAAAGGGTGGTTGTGGACATTTTCCCAATGGGGTCCACAAAACGTGCAACACTGGAGCAGAGGTGAAAAGCAGTGATGTCATGGCCATGTGTGATCAATAAGTCAAGCTAAAGATATTTATTAAAATGAGCGGCATGCTTTGGCGCTCGTCCCCTCTCTGTCTCGGCTGATAGACGGACGGAGCAGACGGGCCTGGCTTCCTTCATCTGCCCCTTTTAAGCGCCGCGTCACCTCTGCAGTCTCCGATTGGTTAAATAACTAATTTCCCTACGAGGATTTCTTCTTTCTTCTTGTGTTCTTCTCATTAGAAAATGTTTGCAAAGTGATTTTGAAGTTGTTCAGTTAGCAGCGTGAGGCTAGAGTTTGAGATACAGGCTTAAGATGCAGATGTTTAGCTTCTATCGTCATGATAGCGGCGTGTCTATGTTCTAAGGGTTCTACATCCTCTGCTAGAACCTCTTCGCATTTACCGCAGTGAACTGCACAATGTAAGATATTCATGTGTTCGTTACTATGAACAACCATGAAAAAAACTGACATTTGCAGCTAGTACTAGTTACTAGTGTTTGCCCGTAACTCCTCCTGTCGGTGCTTCCAGCACTGTTTTGGTCTCCACCACCCACAGAATGAAACTCAATGTTTTAGGTGCAAAATGCACCTGCAAAATTGCGTTTCTCTTGAGAAATCCTGATCCATGTTGCGAATAAACAAAGGTTCATTTCCACGTCTCTCTGTGTCTCCATCCAGGTGGACTTGTGTTCTCCAGCCAACAATGAAAGCTGCCAGGAACGACTGCTCCGCCTAGAAGGGGACAAGGAGTCTCTGGTGCTACAGGTCAGAGCCGTACCGCTTAGTACCTTCTTTTTAATACGAATCACTGTCTTTAAATTTGCTGATGTATATGTCTGATCTCAATACGTTCCTTTGATTGAGGAGTAGATGTCAAATTTGTATTTTGAATAATTCCTATATTGTAAATAATGTCACAATAGAAAGTGTCGGGTTTCCTCTTGTGTTTTTTCTTTTGTAACATGACCCTGTAACGTGGCCCCTGAACCTGGTCCTGTGACGTAGCACTGTAACATGGTCCCATGACATGGCCCTTTAATGTGGTCCCGTTCCGTGATGTGGCCTTGTGACGTGCGTGGGCCCTTGACGTGGCCCTGTAACGTGGTCCCGTGACGTGGCCCCTTAACGTGGTCCCGTCCCGTGACGTGGCCCCATAACGTGGTCCCGTGACGTGGCCCCTTAATGTGGTCCCGTTCCATGATGTGGCCCTGTGACGTGCGTGGGCCTGTGACATGGCCCCTTAACGTGGTCCCGTCCCGTGACGTGGCCCTGTAACATGGCCCCATAACATGGTTCCGTGACGTGGCCCTGTAACGTGGTCCCGTTCCGTGATGTGGCCCTGTGACGTGCGTGGGCCTGTAACATGGCCCCATAACGTGGTCCTGTGACGTGGACCTGTAACATGGTCCCAGGACGTGGGCCCTTAATGTGGTCCTGTGACGTAGCCCTGTAAAATGGTCCCATGACGTGGTCCCTTAACGGGGTCCTGTGACGTGGCCCTGTAACATGGTCCCAGGAATGAGCAGCAGTCACAGGATGTCACAACTTGGCCAATAATGCCCTCTGATGCTGCTTCCTGTTCGACTGAAGACGATCCCCTGGAGACGCACGTCTTTGATCCTGTTACTCTGAGGACCAATTTTGAAGATTCACCCGTTCTCCATCTTGTGAGGAGAACGTGCAGCATGAAAACCCCAAACGTCCCGTTTGATTCCATCTCTGACTGTGTGCTGCATGCCCCCCGCCCCATGTTTCCTGTCTGTCTGCCAGCGCACATCTGCATTGGATTCATTCAAATAGCATCATAATTGTTACTCCGGCTCAGTTGCTTTTCTTGGAAAGTTCATTTGAGTCCGGAGGGTTTGACGCCACGGAGAAAAACAGCTCAGCTCCTAGTCTGTGATCCTAGAACTGAATATTTCCTAACAAACGTGTCCAGACACCTTAAACCTGTCTGAGCAGGTGTTTACAGTAACTACCAACATCGGCGCCCAAAGCAGAAGATTGTATAAGTGTGCTCTGCGTGATGTCTGCAGGCTCTCCTGCTCTGCGTGATTCTAATAGCTGAGATCTTGACCAGCTGTCTGCTCCGGGCCTTCAGGAGGGAACACTGCCTCGATTGTGTGCATAGGTGCTTTTTGTGTATAAAATTGATAAAAATACATAGCTTTACTTTTTTTTTTTTGCGCCCTTCAGTTTGTAATACTGCAAAATATAAAAATCAACCAACAGGTCCATTAGGGACCTTACACACATGCTCTGCTGACTGTTTGTTTTCTACTGTTTGTTTGGCGCGGGCGTTTAACGCACCACCCTACTGGGTGGCGCTGGTTCATAAACTCCTCACATTTGCCCCCCCCCCTCACACACCTGCTTGTTACACATCGCGCGTCTTAGCGCGGCTGTGATTGGTTGACGTTGGAGGTGGACTGGAGTTCCTCCTGAATGAACTGGCTGCCGGCAGGTTCCCTGCCACATCTTCTCTTTGGGTGCCGCTCCTTCGAGACTCTTGTTTGTGTGAGGTGTTGTCTCTGTGTGTGTTGGCATTTAGTTAGAGAAGCTGAAGGGACTCAGAGTCGGTAAGTAAAGTACATGTGTTTTCTTCTGGAGTAGACGTTTGCCAGGATGAATGTGCCACTGTGTGGACACAAGGAAGAGAAAGAGACCAGATGATGTTGGTGATAAGACCGGTTTAGATTCGTGTTTGGGTGTTGATGAAACTTGGGTAGGTGGTGTTTTCATCGCCACCACATAAACGTGTGTCTTCTGGTTATGCAGCAACGATTGCATCAGCGGGAGCTTTCTGTGAATTCAGCTCGGCCTGTGGATGTTTTTCTAATCGGGAATGCATTTGTCACCATTCGCAATTGTAGGTGAGCGTCCTGACTGACCAGGTGGAGGCCCAGGGAGAGAAGATCCGAGACCTGGAGAGCTGTCTGGAGGAGCACCGGAAGAAACTGGCTTCCACTGAAGAGATGCTGCAACAGGTGAGGCCGTCACACGATCACGTCTGTGTCACACAAGTGTAACACAAGCGTCTGTAGTTGTTGGAAGATGCAGATGATGTGGCCTGCGTGTGCCAGAACAGTCCCATTTAAAGCTCAAGGTCCAGATACGACATGGAGAACACTGCTCGCTGGTTGACTGTGGGACAGCAGGGTTGTCCTTCAATCAGAACGGGGGTTTCGATCCCGCTAGTCCCTGTGAATGTGTCCCTGGGCCAGACCCCAAATAGCTCCCATAGCTTTAGCTTCTGCGTATGGATGGGTTTTACGATGAAACTGCTCAAACTGAAAGACCGATAACCATCTGGAGATGTCCAGCCACTCATTGACCCATCCTGTGTCTGTAGAGGACCTGAGTGTGTGTGTGTGGGCCAGCTAAACTGTATTACTTTATTCATTCATGTTGAAAACGGGACACATGCTCCCAGATGTTCCAAACGATACTGTTATTTAATATGAATAACGGATAATCACGAGGAAATCAATCAGCCCCTGATCTTGTTAGTGTACTTGTTTTTTTTAGTTGAAGAGGGGTCAACGATAGCTGTGCGGATGGACTGTACATGACTAAATGAAAGGAGTGGCACAGTATGACTTTAGACTGTGGACCTCGTGTGACGGATCCCCTGGAAGGGCAAAGCTTCTCATTGCGCCAGAGCTTTAAATGTTACAACAATAACCCTACCCCCTGTATTCTGAAGGAGACCTCTTTGGTACTCTAATGCTCATACTTATATAACCGTACTGTACATGCCGTCCTGACGCTATAAGGGTACCTTTACATGGACCGTCGATGCTGAGAGGCGCTATTTCGGTATTTGAGATTGAGAAGAAGGAATGTGTTCTTTAAGAAGACAAATAGCTTTATTTTTCGAGGAGTGACTTGATCGTGAGGAACAAGCCTGAAATGTAAAATGACCACGTTGAGCCTCCACGTGCCCATGTCCCCCGTGGGGGGGTTGAGCATCGGTATCAGGGTGGTCACCATGCCATGGCGGTTCGACTGGACTGCAGGTACACGGAACTGCTGGAAATCAGTAGTGTGAAACCCGTTTGAAGGTCTCAAGTGCCTTTTTAATGATTTTTTTTTACTTGACGTCAGTGATGAGGCAAACGGCGAGGGCACAGCTCTTTGTATCCCAGAATCGGCTCTCTGTTTGAGCCATCAACAAGCTCTTTGTCCTCTCCTCCCCATTAGGGCAGAGGGGAAACAATCTCCAGGCATCTAGGCCTGTGTCCCACTCATCTTCATCCAACTTGTTTTTAATAATTCCCGTGTGTGTTGCCTGCCCTGAACATCTCTGTAGGTCGCAAAAGACACTCTTCAGTCATGTGTGTGTGTGTGCATAACGTGTCGTATTCAACAGTTTATCTTGTCAAGACGAAGACGCCTCTTTAAAGAGATCTGTGTGGATGTTTCACCCGTTGCTCCTCGTAATTTAAAGCGAAGCAGATGTCCGGCAGCCGAGCTTTGAGCCATGACCACAAGTTCTGATAAATGACCTCGAAAGACTGCAGCTTATCCTGCTGTAAGTGAGACTAGTGTTAGATTACAAACTGACAGTCAGCTGCCGCGACTTAAGAACGTGTGTGTGTGTGTGTGTGTGTGCGTGCGCGCTGAGCTGGAGAGATTATGAGGTTTTAGCTGTCAGTATGTCTGTGGCTGTGGTGTTGACTCAAAAGGTTTACCACGTGATCTTTCCATTTGGGTGGTATGGGATCCCTCTGCGGTCTCCACGTTTATACACAGAACAAGCGCCCCTTCAGTGCCTAATCAACTCAAGAGAAAAAACATGTGCATCAGTTTGAGTATGTGCTCCACATACACCAAATGGTCTTTTATGATCAATCACTGGAGGGTCTCGATAACCGTCGGATGGATCGCATTTCGCTTCATGGTGGCCGGACAACGTGTACTGACGATACCCATGATCCCCGCGGTAGAGCAGGATCGTCTTTTCATCGAAGGTTCGATCCCCGGCTCTAAAGACACTTTACGCCTTAACTGCTCCAGCAGTAATGTCAGATAGATTGATGGGCAGGTGTCACTGTGTGTGGAAGCTCCTGTTATCCGTATATATGCCTGAATAATGACATGAGAATTAGTCATTTACAAACGTAAAGGTGTCCTTGTGGCATTCCCATCGGTCTCACTGCACTGTTGTGTTAGCATAAGACGCTAAACTAAGACACTGACTACGTTAAACGCCGTCGTGATTGTCGCTGTGAGCGTGTTAGCATGCTGACGTTAGCATGTAGCTCAAGGTTGATGGCTGTTGTTTTCCTTAGTTGTGGAACCCTTAATTACTACAGCGCTGATCAATGTTGAAATAATGTTTCTTCAAAACGTATTCGGTTGGAATGAAAATGTCTTTAGTGTCGTTTAGCCATCGTAAGCTTGCTTTTTGCTAATAAAATACGCCGTGAAAGACTTTTAACACTTTCACCTGTCAATTGCAAGCTACCTCCGCCTTCACGGTCCGTCTGACTCTAAGCGGACCGAACTTCACTTCAAGTGAATTAATGCGAGAGGAAGTGGGATTAGACGAGGAAACGAAAGCATTAGACGCACACGTGCGTTTTGTGTGACTCAAGAGGAAACGCGTACGTCTTCACGTGCAGCAGCCTCTCTCGCCCTCTTTTTAAACACATTCTTTCTCTCCGCGTCATTCCAGAGAAGCGCGGCGCTGTATGAACACCAGCCCCCCCCCTGCTCGCCGGTGTATATTTAGCTTTGTGGGGTCTGGGCCCCTGGCCTGGCCTGCTCTGCTAGCGTGGGAACAACATCGCCCCTGAGAGGAGTAGCGCGCTGATGGCTTCCCGTTGCGTATCTCCGATAGATACCGATGTGTATTCCTCATTTCTTTAGGTGTGCGTCGTAAAAGCCCCCCGGCGCTACTTTCAAAGCGTCAAACTCGTTTTCCCCAGGAGCTGATGAGCAGGAGCTCTCTGGAGTCCCAGAAGCTGGACCTGATGGACGAGATGTCCCACCTCAAACTGGAGCTGGTCAGCGCGGAGAGGACGCACACCGACGCCCCGCCACAGGACCCCGCGGACGCCCAGCAGAACAAGGCCGAGGTACGAGGGCTGCGTGTGTTTCAGCTGCTGCTGCGGCATTTTCAGAAGTGTGACGTATGCACATATGAACTACGTCCAACAACGTAGGCAGTGTCCACTAAGTGTCCTTTCTCTAGATTCTCCATCTAGAGTGGACGTGGACTGCGTGGCCAGTCCCGACTCTTCAAGGTGAACGTGGTCGCGTCACCGTAGTTAATGGGAGAAGAGGCTCGTTTCGTTTGTCAGAAGCTGGTCGGGAGCTGCGATGAGTGCACGGATACATTTTTTTTCTAGTTTCCACGGCGTGAAACTTGCAAAGGTTGCCAAAAGCAGCAAAATAGAAAATAAAAAGCGAAGCGGCAAATGGGATGTCATCAACACGGTTGTTATGGAAACATTAAAAAAAAAAGAGCTCTCGGGTGAAGCGCTCCTCGCAATATTATATTATCAATTTTTGTACATAGATTAAGTACATTGGTAATCGTGCACATACTTACAGTACATCAGTCCAAACCAACATTGCATAGTACTGTAATAAGTCATCATAATATCTAGTTAACAAGTGTTATGACTCTCACTGTCCCTTCAAATGTGGTTTTAATACCCCAAAAAGTTTAATTTCCTTCAGCTCGCTGCACTTTGTTACCTTGCTAATACACTTGAGATATTGCACCGCTGTAACTACTTGCAGCTATAAAGGGAAGTAGCACATTTGTAGACGTCATTTAACTAGTCATGCCTGCGTCTTCTTTATTCCAGATAAATACACGTTGGTATTGCCAGAGAAAGATGCATCACTTCCTGTGACATCGTTGGGGACTGGCTGTGAAAACACATTCAGACACACAAATGCAGTCAGTCAGGTCAGCGCTCGCATGAACCCAAACCCGGAAAACAACGGGTGGAGAAATGAACGGGAGTGATCTCTTTTTTATTTTAAATTTTAAAGTTCCCCCTCACCTGATTCCCTCCCTGGGACCCACGTGTACTGTTTCTAATCACTCATCAATAAGCATTGTGAACATTAATGTTAATGCCCTGGCTTTTGGTTATTCGATTTCATTTAGATTTTTTTCATTTTAAATTAAAATTTTAATTCAATTTAATTTATAAGAAGAAAAATAATTTGCATAAATAAAAGTACCAAATAAACAACTTTTAATTGCAAAAAATAGTGCGATCAGTCACAATTAAAAATGGTAATGGTTGCCAATACAATAGGTAGAGTTGCAGCAGTTGTGGAATACACAGAACCCAACTGTTGCCTGGTGGCAGGAGAGCGTCTGTTCACAGATCCGCTTTGGGGCTGTTAGCTGCTCATTAAAGAGGGGAAAGACAGAAGGTTTCATGCAACATGTTTTTTTTTTAACACATGCAGTTGTTCTCCCCAAACACCGGCTTAGTTCCACTCTAGCTAATGTGTCAAGGGCCACTACCCGAAACACAAAAACCACTGAGTTCTCCAAAGGTCTTTAGTCCTCCTTTTTGGTTTGCTTTTTTTCTGCATTATATATCCACAAGAAGAAGACGTACACAAATAATGGTGCCCACACACACACACACACACACACACACACACACACACATGGACGTGCATGCCACCCCAGTTGAGCAGTCTTTCCTTGTCTTGTCACTAGGTTCTTTGTTTGGACTTTGTTCATTGTGTCACCCAGCTGCTCCCCAATGACACCACAAGATACTGAAGCTGCTCTTGTAATTTAGCACTGTGTGTGTGTGTGTGTGTGTGTGTGTCACGAGGCCTCCAGCCCCCATGGCAATGCATTGATGGAATAAACAGGATTCAGTGTGTTTTTGTTGCACACTCATGGACGGAGCGTGATGAGCATGGGCTCCATGAGAGGACAAAAGCAGCGGGAGGAATGACAATATGCACTGTGGAAATATTGTTTTACTGTCCCGCGACGGCGAGGTAGCTGCCAGCGACGCCTGCCTGCGTGAGACGACCAAAGTGACAAAAGTGACTCCTCCGGGGTCACATTTTATGTGGAAACAAGCTTTCGGGTCGGGTAAGGAAAAGTCTTGTCAGCAGTCGGTGTCAGACCGGTTCTTGGGTCAGGGAGCCACATTAGCCCACATAATGTAAACGAGGTGAGATCTTCAGATGTATCCATTCCAGTGACATTTGCCACACAAAATAACTATTGTTGCTCAGATCACTGATGGAACCAGCTGTGGCTTGGCTATCCTTTTGTACAGGTAACAGGAAGCCTGTGGTTATTGAGACGTTGCTCATGGAGAAGGCAGCCACCAGACAGATTGTAAACTAGTTAACAGTTCAGACGGAATATATATATATATATATTCTCCCCTGCTACCGTCATTCCACCTCTGCAGCAGCTCGTCTGGTCTTTAACCTTCCTAAGTTCTCCCACACTCCTCCACTCCTCCGCTCTCTTCACTGGCTACCGGTGGCCGCCCGCATCCAGTTCAGAACATTGGTGCTCACATACCATGCTGTGAATGGATGGGGTCCAGCTTACATCCAGGACCTGGTCCAACCCGACATCCCGACCCGCACTCTCCGCTCTGCATGTGATAAACTGCTTGTTCCTCCCTCACTGAAAGAAAAACACTCGACTAGGTCTCCACTCTTTGCTGTCCTGGCCCCTAAATGGTGGAAGGAGGTCTCTGAAGACACCAGGACCACAGAGAGCCTTCACATCTTCAGACTAAAGACACACCTCTTCAGACTCTACCTCCACTAAAGACTAACTAACTGTAGCATATAGATCGGCTTATTGATTACCCCGAGGAAAAACATCCCTCTAGGGGACAAGTGAAGGCATCACTAAAGGCATTCAGGTTCCTTCTGAAGGGAACACGAAAGTCGGTGGACACCAATCCAACAGTTGTTGATCTCCGCGTGGACCAAAGTTGTGGAGCGACCAACAAAACGACGTGGCCGTTCTACAAACCTTCGCCGTTGTTCCTTGCTGTCGGTTGCCACTAAAGCATTGAACGCATTATGATCTGTTAGACGCAGAGATGTAGCTTAATGGTGTTCGGTTCTACTCAGTCCACGAATGGCTGCAAACGGGCGAACGATAGTGTCGCAGCGGTCGAAGACTAGAAGATCGCCGTGCGAGCACATTTACCTTTTTACTCTTTTACTCACATGCGCAAACGCACGAAAGAAATGGAACCACTGGCAGCTGAACGAGTGCGAATGGCTGAATGGATGATGCGCTTTGGGGAAAGACCAAAGCCGCCATCGCCACAGGATGAGCAGAGGTGGCGGCGGTGAGCTGAACAATTGGTCTGGCTCGCGTGCACGCACACCGGATCAAACGCATCAAATGTTCTGCTTTGGTCATGGTGGCAGCTGACGGCGGTCTAGGTTCTTGTCAGTGAGTGTGAGTGTGTGTGCGGTTTGTAACAGCTGCAGGAGGAATGGCTGGCATCCACTCCGAGCATTTCCGAGGGGCCAAACACTTTCCCCGCCGCGGACCACACAAACCCCGCGGGGTTATTTCAACCGCACCGCGCATTCGTGTTTCACGCGAGTCCTCTTCCTCCCGCTGGCCACAGATTCTGGCTCACGTGGTCCTCACTCGGCCTGGAGCTGTGACGGGTTTGGACCACATCAGGGTGTAAGACACTTTTATGGTCCCCGTCTGACATGTGGTGTCCTAAGCAGCTTAGTGGGCAAAATGGATAGATTATAGGTATAGATTTCTGATATTTTAGACCTGATAATAATACTGATATTGGGAAGTGGGGGGAAAAAACAACAAACAATGTTGGTGCTATTACATCTGCTGCAGGAGGAGCCTGGTCCGTCTGACTAGGAGCACTGGAGGTGTGAGTGGTGACACTGGAATGTTTGACGTGTTGCCTGTCAGGAAAAGACGAGTCTCTCACTGTAGGACCTTTATCTGGACCCTGTTGGGACCTGGAAGCCCTCTGACTGGATTGGACCGGGTGTTCACATGTGATGATCATATCGTCTGCTCATCTTCCAGCTAACAAAGATCTCTACTCTAATTCCTTCTCCTGTACCCACTTTCTTATTTGTATGTTAAGTTGTTTAAAGCGTGTGAAGTTTAAAGTTTCCTCAGTAGATCGACGGCTTTCCCAGATGCTGAAATGATAAAAAAAGTGATTGTCCTCTCCTACTCTCACCTCCACTCTTGTCCCCTCTCATCTCCCCTTTCCTCCCACCTTCTCCTCCTCTCGTCGCCTCTCCCCTCCCCTCCTCTCGTCTCCTCCCCCCCCCCCCCCCCCTTCTGTCCCCCTCGTCTCCTGCACCCGACCCCAGTGTGTGGTGAATTTCATCAGCGAGCTTCAGGAGCAGATGTGCAGGTTTCAGGAGGAGATCAGCACTCGCATCCAGGAGAAACGGGCCCTGGAGGAGAGGGAGTCCCGGCGGGGGGAGGCCGGGGGCGGCCTGAGCCAGGCCGGGTTAGCCGGCTCGGACCGGAGGGAGCGCCACGGAGGAGAGACTGTACACGTAGGGAGACTAGACGGATGAACTCCTTCCCCTCCTTCCCCGTCACTTCCTCTCGTCTCCCTTTTTCCTGACCAGCCCTCACGCCAGCCGGTGTTTGGAGTGTTTGGAGCTCCCCACAGAATCAAACTAACAACCCTTGCTCGTAGAGTGTTCGCAGATGGTGTCGGGGGGGGGGGTCACGCTCACTGCTCTCTTGCTCTTGCAGATTTTGAGAGACTTTTCAAATACTTTCCATTCATTTTGAGGGGTTTATGAAGGTTGAGGCTGAGTTGGTGACAAGCGAGGAACCCTACGTTAGCGCAGTGTGACCTACTTTAGGCGTCTCTCTGACTCCTCAAGTATTCGTAGCCTTTGGACAAACGCATTTCAGCGCCGATCCGGGTTTTGTCTCTAAATCCTGTTGATCTGCTTTGTTGACCGCCGTGGTGTTTTGGTTTGGATTTGCTTGCATGACGGTGGTTCCTCCCTCTACTAACACAGCGTCGTGAGCCGGTTTTCCCCCTTCACTGACCGGGTGGATGGGCTCACCATGCTGTTCCGATAACGGCGTGGTGCTGAGCGAGGTTTCTTTGGACAGTGGCAGCGAGCCGCCTGTCCAGCTCTTAGACTCGTTGGGTCGTCTCTGGGTTTCCTTTATTAACCACCGTACAGTTTGGGAGACCTTTTGTAACCACTGTGAACCCTCCCGTTTCTATGTTGGCATGTTACACGGCTAATGTTGCTCATTGTGACATTAGGATGGGATTCACGTCCTTTTCCTAACTAGTAGGTGCCCCCCCCCCCCTGCATGTTTAGGCTACTTGACAATTGCTCCGAAACAGACGTGCGGAGTAAACAAAGCTGTGTCTTTTTTTTTCCCCCTGTAGGATTTGCTACAAGAAGTGAAGCAGCTGAGGAGCAGATTGGAGGAAGTGGAGGGAGAGAAGGAGCAGTCTGAGAGGAGACTGAGAGCCACTAAGGTACTTGATGAGGCCCACGCAGGCCGCGCAATGAGCTCACACACTGTATGAAGGCCACGTGTTGGACCAGTGAACGAGGAATCGGTCACGTGACAGAGAGGCCAGTTTGGGGCTTTTATTCGAGAACTGTAAAACTGGACAAACAACCAACCAACCAATTGGAAAACACACACATAAGCTCTTTCCTCCCCATAAGGTTACTAGCAAACCACCAAAGGTCGGAGGTCAGACTGCTAACGGTCCGCCCCTCAGTGTATCGGACATTTCATCAGACGGACGGACGGTGTCGGTCGGTATTGGACGGTTCGTCACAGACATGAGACCGGTACTAATCTACTAATTGCGTTTGGTCATTTTCATTTCGCCAAGACGTGGCTGGACACATTTGACCGGGTTTAGGAAGCGCGTCTCTCTGACTCTTTGTGAGTGTCGGCGCCATTGCTTTCCCTGCGCTCACAGTGCTTCCTTCCTCCTCTTCGCCTCCCATCTCTGCGGCTCGCTCGCTCTCTCTCTCTTCCTTCTCCTCATCCCTTACCCCCCCCTCCACCCGTCGTTACCCTCTTCCTGTGTCTCTGCTCTCTCCAGCTGTCCAGCTCGCACTCTCTCCGCGCGTGTTACCAGTCGCTCGTGACCCAGCTGTCCAGCCTCCGGCTGACGGTGGAGCGCACGCAGTCGGAGAAGCGGCGCTGGGAGGAGCGCTGGCGCGGCGCGCAGGTGCCTCCTCTTCCGCCTCGTCTGGCTCCGGTCTCCCGTGCTTGTCCCCGTCTTCCAATCAGCACCCAGTCCCGCTGTCCCTCCTCTTCTCGTTTGCTTCTTCGTCTTCCTCGTCTACTTCCTCATTTCCTTATTTTGTGCTCGCAGCTCCTCTTTCCTTTGGCTTTGTTTGTCCTCTTGATGTCTCTGAGAGATGGACAATGTGTGTGTGTGTGTGTGTGTGTGTGTGTGACCCACATCAGGAAGCTATTAAGCCCTTTATCAAAGTGTGAATGCCTCCAGACACGGTGAACTGAAGAAAGACTGATCAACATCTGTAGGGCCGCCACACCGTCTCCAACAGCTCAGATGAGTTTGTCAGGTGCAAGCCGTATTCTCAACCACCAGAAGGTTCTGAATTCATAGAGGAAATCAATCTTTCATGCCTTTCGCCGACGGGACGGTCCACAGGGAGGGGGGAGGTCAGCGGGGTCGCAGTCAAACCAGAACATCTAACCTGAGAACACTAAGCTCGTGAGGGCAGCGCTTCAAGTAGAGGGTCATTAGAACACAAGTGAGTTACATGGGACTGTGGGTCAGTGGAGAGCATATGACAGGGGGACAATGTCTCGTTACTCTCATCCGTCCTTTGGCCGACAATGGACTCAGTTAGTCTTCCCAGAGAGCAACTCGTCTGATGTCAGATCTCAGCGATGGCGTACAGCTTCTTCGGTGTTACAGGTTGGACGTCCGTGAATCACACGCACTCTACCCTCCTCCACAGGCGCAGATATCGGAGCTGCAGCAGCTTGTGGCGACAAAAGACGCCGAGATCGAATGTCTGCAGACCCAGCTGCTGGCCCGGGGCGGCTCAGCCAATGACAACGCGGAGAGAGGTACTCCCCACTCCCTGTACATCCACATCTGTCCGTGCAGATGTGTGCCCGAGAGAGACACCTGCTGTAACTTCTAACCAAAATGTCCCTCTCTCTCGTCTGCCTGTACTTGACGGCTCTCTGACTCTCTGCTGACCCCTGCTGTAGAAGAGGTGTATATCAAGCAGCTGATTAACAAATGTAAGGCATCATCTGCTGCTGCTCCAACCCCGAACCTCACTGTACACCGAGCTGCCTCGATTCATGTGTAACTTTGTATAATACATTGATGCATTACCGTTGCCAAGTGAGTTATTTGGCGCGATCTCAAAGCGTGAAACCAGCAAAATGTCAAGTGGTGGCAAAGTGATGGGTTTAGGTTTGGACCACAGCCGAGCTTCCGTTTGTGTTGGTCGTAGTAAACATTCCAGCTTCATTAGCACGCATGGGGGTTATACCTGACGGCATGGCCGGTTGACAACGGAAAGGTGCAGATGCATGTATGACCTTCAACGCACAGCGCCATCTACCAGGCTTCGGTCTCGTTTGGTTTGGGCGACTGGGGCCCAGTGGAGAGCAGGGTCGTCCTTCGATCGGTAGGTCGATCCCCGGCGCCGCACGTCATGTCAACGTGTGAAGGCCCCGTGGGCCCATGGGAGGGTAGACAATGAAGACGATCAGTGTAATGTTTCCGTTCCCTTTGGCCACTGAACCACTAGAACTGCTAGAGGTAGAGGCAGGACCAAGGTCCAGTTAGGACCATAACCCATAGGAACCTGTGAGGAGAGAAAGTACTCTGGGCTTAGTGATGACGATTGATGGGACATGAAGCCATTATTCCACCGTACTCACAGGCAGTAGTGCTTACTAGCACTACTGCCCTCAGCAGTTGGTCTCTTGAACCAAGTCCATGTCCCCCATTGACCCAGCAACCCTCCTCCAGATAAACAGTTCCAAAACCGAAGCCCTTCTTGTTGGCACTCCACACCAGGTTCAGTCATCCTCCATTATCCATCCCACCTTCGACAGTCAGGTCGTAGCCCTCTCCTCCACAGTTACCAATCGGGGAGTTAGGTTTGACCCTCAGCTGACCTTTAATGACCATATCAAATACCTGTGCAAAACCTCCTCCTAACATCTCAAAAACATCTCCAAACTCCGCCCACGTTGAACCTGTCAGAGAAGCTTGTCCGTGAATTAATCTCAAGACTGGACTGCTGTCACTCACTTTTAACTGGAATCACTGGCAAGAATATCCTGAATCTACAATCCGTCCTAAACAGCGCTGCCAGGGTCCTGATGAGAGGAAATATGAGCACATGACACCCGTCCTACACTCACTACACTGGCTCCCCGTCTCATTCCGGATTGACTACAAACTTCCACTCCTCACTCATAAATGCATAAATGGACCTGCGCCTGTGGGTGAGTGGGGGAGCGCGGTCGTCCTCCAATCAGAGGGTTGGCGGTTTCGATTCCCAGGCTCTGCTTGGGCAAGACACTTAACCCAAGATGGCTCCTGTAGCTGCGACTGCAGTGTGTGGATGTTAGTTACTGAGGTGCAGGTGTCACTGTGTGTGGTTCTCCGGTCATCAGTGTATGAATGGGTGTTAATGGGTGAATGATGTCATGTAGTGTTGAAGCGCTTTGAGTGGTCGGACTAGAAAGACGCTATACAAGTACAGTCCATTTACCATTTACCTCCCTATCTGCAAGAACTACTCACTCCCCAAACCTCCACCTTGGAAACACATGGCCATACACACATGTTTTAACATACTTATCTGTTTATATTGTCAATTGTTGCTTATTATTATTATTATTATTATTATTCATTTATTTATATTTCATTGTTCTCCTTATATCGCACCACTGCATCAAGTCAGATTCCTCTATGTGTAACATGTGCAGCAATAAATGGCCTCTGATTCTGATTCCGGTGTGCGTTAGATTGGTGGAGTTCCCCTCTAACACAAGTGGCTCAGTGTTGTGTGTGTGTGTCTGTGTCTGTGTGCTCTTTTTCTGCTGCGCTTTCCTTTTTTTTTTGGTGCAGTGTGTCCCAGGTGATGCTGCACGGGCCGCGCCGCTGTCAGTGTGCATCCGTCCTGCTTGTTTACTACCATTAGCATGGCTGCCATGACTGTCGCTAACACCCCGTCACGTCCATCAGGGGCCCTAAATGAATGAGACACAAGGTCACCGTGGATCCAGAATAGCATTCTGACGGCAGGTCTGTCTTTGTTAGACCAGGAATACCAGAGGCTGAAGGTGGGGATGGAGTCGTTGTTATCTTCAAACGAGGAAAAGGTAAATCCAACCTGTTCATCACGCCACTGTCGAGGCGTCTTCAATGTCCAATCGAAGTGTTGACGGTCCCCTCACCTTAAACAAAAACAGGACCGACGCATAGAGAAGCTGACCGTCCTGCTCGGCCAGTACAGGAGGATGAGGGACGCCATGGCGCTCACGCAGGGTAAGCAGGCTGAGAAGCCCCCGCCCCCCCCCCGCCCCCGCCCGCCGTGCGTGACCTGACGCCGTGCTGCTCTGTGGCGTTTGCAGGGAGCAGCGAGGAGGAGCTGGACGGCGGTCTGCGGCCCGGAGCCCTCGCGCTCAAAGCGCCGTCTGATTGCGGCCGGTCAGAGGTAAGGCGAGGACGCCGACGCAAACACTTCATGACAAAGCGAGTGACGGCGAAACCGATGAAAGTGACGGGTGTCTCTTCGTAGATGTCATCCAGAGGCTCGTCTCCGCTGATGCTGTCTTCCTCGCCCTACCTGAGAGAATCGGACTCCAGGTACAAACACTCAACACACACACACACACACACAGCTAACAGCAGCATATTGACCGCAGCCCGGTGTGCCAATTGTAGCCTCCGGAACTCGGCGGACACTGCGCAGGCGTCCACCGGGGACGCCGGCTTCCTCAACGGCCCGTGGTACGTGAAAGCTCTGCGTTCGTGCGCCGCTCACTTCCCACGTCGTCCACAATGAGCGCGGCGCTGTAATCGTCTCTGATCGGGAGGTGTGTGCGTTTGCGTTCGCAGGCATCGCTGCAGGTTGCTGTCCAGCAGCCTGGAGGAGCTGCAGAGTGGCTCCTTCCAAAAGGTCTCCTGAGCTTCCACTGGCTTTCACGATGCCGTCCTACTCTCCTCGTTGGCTTGCTTCTTTCTCCGTGTCTACTTATTGAACTAAAACCGCTAACTGGGTCCTGTCCTTTCTCTTGTGTCTGCGTTGGCTCCAGGCTGTACAGATCCAGCCCCTTGAAAGTGAATCAGACACAAGGGCAGAGGTACTGACCTGCTGCATGCCTCCCCTCAGACTAACCCCTCCAACCCCCCCGGCGTGCCGTGTGTGTGTCAAGTCCATTCAAAACGCCGATCTTCTGCCTGTTCACACGTCTCCACAAAGCCAGTTCTTCATGTGTACATGCAAAGTGTTCTTTTCCTGCCATCCACGAAGCGGCGCGTACATCTGCTTTTGTTTCATGGCCACGAATCATCGTGGAGCCCTGTGACGGAGGCCCCGCTTCCTCCTCGAGTAGACGCCGGGAATTGACGAGGAAACACACAAATGTTTTGCAATATCGACTTCGCCTCATCAACATCTGTTACACAAGTACAGGCATGCTACAAGCAACCAGCCAGAAAGTGTGTGTGTGTGTGTGTGTGTGTGTGCACCTCGTCCTTTATATAATCCCGTTTTCTGTGGGAGGAGGCGTCTGCATGCATCCCTCACCCGGCCCCCTGTGGGTCTGGGACTCTGAGGGCCTGGACACAAAGCGTCTTCTCTCTGCTGGCTTTTTGTCCTCTCATTGGACCCAGCGTCCCGCTGACTCTCCTCAGACGGAAGCAGGGCTCTGTCGTCACGAAAAAGGCACCGGGACGTGTAAAAATGTAAAAAATGAGGCCCATGTTGTGTTTTCGGTGACCTCCAGGATGCTCAGGTGGAGGCGAGCAAGTACCAGACTCTACCCGGGAAACTGAAAGGTAAAAACAGAGAGCCGAGAGCCGAGCTGAAAGGAGACCGAGGGCCAGACGGACACTATTTGTCTTCTGACCAGGACCAGGACCCGGACTACAGTCTCAGTGAGTCTCTTCTGCCTGCCACTCGCTACATCACACCCGCCTGTTTGAATACAAGAGATCGAGGCCTCAGTGGGACATCGGGCCTCATGCAAGGACAAGTCTGTCAAAATTCAATTCATTTTATTTTGTTTACCCCAAAATCGCAAATTACAAATATGCCTGAGAGGGCTTTACGGTCTGTACACACACGACATCCTCTGTCCCGGAACCCACCATCGGCACAGGAAAACCTCCCCACACCTTAGAATTCACTATGTGGGGGTTTTATACTTTGACAGTGCAATCATTTAGGTCCAGACCCGTGGGAGACACGCGCTGCATTTGGATGTGACATCGTGAGGCACCGATCCTTCTTCTTAATGCTTCTCATCGGGGCCCCCCCCAGCCCCCCGGGGTCAGATTCTGGGAGGCAGGGACCTGATCTCAAAGCTGGAACGTTGACAACATCACGAGAAAATCATTTGAACGGCCACTGTGAGGCAGATGCAAACGTGGTTCCTTCCTTCGTGGGCAAATTGAGGATTTGGGATAATATTGACACGTATGTACATGCAGAGTAGAGGAACTCTGAGGGGACACGGTGAGCTGAGACGTGTCCTCTCAGCGGCTCCCAGCCGAGGACACGTCCTGACGGGCACGTTCTTCAGTCCCAAATCCAAGACGTTTGTGTCAAAAGCCACAATCAACCGATCAAAATGTTAAAAGTCGCTGTGACCTCACAAAACATAATAATACATAATTCAAGAATGAATTTGTCATGTTCTTGTGATGAGACGTTCCTGCCAGGAAGTAGTAGTTTAAATGAAACCCGAAGGCTGTATAGTGTAAAGCACATATTTAGCTGATAATGACATCGTGTAGCCTACATTAAAATGAAACCAGCATATTTGTACAGTTCAGTTTGAGGTAAATAAACCTCACTGAGGTTCGAGATCTTTTGGACTATATTATTGCATCATATAGAGGGATACGTATTCTTGCAAGAGGCCCAGTGTTTATCTAATATCGTTTTCACTGCACCACAAATGTCAGTTTGCAGAGAACCGCAGAGGATGCATTACAAAAGCTTCAACTAAACTAACTAAACGGCTGGCTACTTCTGAACCATGTGCTCCCCTGTGTGTCCTCTCCCTGTCTGCTCGGCTCTCCTTTCTCTCCCTCTCTCTCTCTTTGTGCCGCGGGTGCAGTCCGGTGCAGGAGTGCCAGCGCTCCGGCTTTAGGTACGGTACGCACGCATTCAGACGTCCGCGCCGAGAACACACTTTTTTTGCGATGTCCGCGCGAAAAACGAGCGAAGGGGCCCAGCTCGAGGAGCTGTTTTCACTTGAGGCGCCACGGGGAGAGAGCAGGTCCAGCCGGAGCTTAGAGTCAACAAAAGACTTCTTTAGATGGAGCGGGTGTGTTAGCACCGCCTCGGTTAAACCCCCCCAGTGCAGTTTTCAGCCTAGTAAAGAGTAAAGTAAAGAGTAAAGTAAAGAGAATGCTCGTTGCTCTCGTCCTGTTGGCTCAGGTGTATGGGCCGCCGTTTGTAAAATGTTGCACGTTCCAAAATCCTGCGCAGTTTTTCCACATTTAGCATTATCATATGCACCAAAAAGCACGACAATATTCACATGTCACTTTTTCAAACATTTAGAGAGAAATTCATGTACATGCATGCAATAACTTTTCCAAGGATAATGTTTGGCAGTAACAAAGTTGTTAATAACATAAATATAAATAATATAAATGTTAAATGTAAATCTAAATGTTAAATCTAAATGTAAATGTTATATCTAAATCTAAATGTTAAATCTAAATGTAAATGTTAAATGTTATATCTAAATGTTATATCTAAATCTAAATGTTAAATGTTATATCTAAATCTAAATGTTAAATCTAAATCTAAATGTTAAATGTTATATCTAAATCTAAATGTTAAATGTTATATCTAAATGTTAAATCTAAAATCTAAATTCATGTACATTCATGCAATAACTTTTCCAAGGATAATGTTTTGAAAGTAACAAAGTTGTTAAATAATATAAATGGTAAATGTAAATCTAAATGTTCAATGTAAATGTTAAATGTTATATGTAAATGTTAAATCTAAACGTTAAATCTAAATGTTAAATCTAAATGTTAAATCTAAATGTAAATGTTAAATGTAGAGTCTACATTCAGCTCTGCATTTAACATTTAAGACTTGACGAATGAACATTACAATAATTACGGTAATACACTTTTTTTTTTCCACATTTAGCATTATCATATGAACAAAAAAGTACGACAATATTCACATGTCACTTTTTCAAACATTTAGAGACAATTCATGTACATTCATGCAATAACTTTTCCAAGGATAATGTTTTGGAAGTAACAAAGTTGTTAAATTAAAAAGTTATTGGAAAAGTTAGATTTAACATTCAGATTTAATATTTATATTATTTAACAACTTTGTTACTGCCAATGTTCATATGATAATGCTAAATGTGGAAAAACTGCACAGGATTTTGGAACGTGCAACATTTTACACACCGCGACAGGTGACGCTTCAGCGTGCGCACGCACACCGACCTGATCCTGTTTCAGCACCTGCTTGTGCATTTACACGTATGCAAACGCGTGACTAGTCCGGCCTTCTGCTTCACCCCCTGCTGGCTTTCTCGTCACTAACCTCCCATGAGACGGGGTCTCCGGGCGACCTCTGTGATGTTGGTGGGTATCGTATCTCAAGCGGCACGTAGCCAAGGAGCCCGAGAATGAAACAACAATGGTCGTCTTTGTGGCGCCGGCGGCGTAGAAGAGAAGCCCAAGATGCTTCATGCGCTGCAGTTTGTGTGACACAGAGTGAACAGAACACATAACCTGAAGCAGGTCGGGCAGTCTCAGTGTGACGCTGAAATAAACATATAAACAACATGTTTATCTACTGACACAACTCTCACAATCTTAGTAAACAGGGACCCAAGTGCATGAATGTGCAGCTTGTGTGCCGTTGACACTGGTGTTCACCATGTGGATTAGACTTCCAATGAAATAACCACAGTGGCGGATAAAACACCGTTTTATTCCCAATCCCAGATTCCTGGAGAGTCAGTTGTGCTGTTTTGTGTTTGTGTGCAGGGCATCCAGAAAGGCCGGAGGAGTGTCTTCCGTCGGACCAGTCCCCCCTGTCTTCTGGAGTGGACTCTGGGCAGCAGTCCCCCGTCTCACCGGAGGGCAGGAAGAGCCACAGGGGCATTAAGAAGTTGTGGGGAAAGTACGTTTTTTGTTTTTTTTCTCCCCGATGATTCGCGTACATCCTCTGGTTTGGCCCGAGTCTCACCGGCGGGTCGGTTGTCCCGCAGGATCCGTCGCAGCCAGTCGGGCAGTCCGGCCCAAGTCCACGACCCCGAGCTGGGCGAGCTCAGGAGGGGGGGCTTCAGAGCCACAGCTGGACCGAGACTGGCCCGTCCGGGGAACACACGGTAGAAGAGCATTCAATCAACACTTTTAACTGCTTCACCTGCAGTAGCAGCAGAACCAAACCCGATCTTATGTGATGCTGGAGAATCGCGTCGCAGCAAAAAGCTTTTCCGCATTTGACTAACGTGAATCATCTGCTGCTCTTCTCCACATCAGAGACCTGAAGGGGCCTTTTTCTAAGTGGAGCACAGAGCAGGTGTGCGGCTGGCTGGAGGAAATTGGACTGGGCCAGTACGGCCTCCTCGCTTGCCACTGGGTCACCAGCGGTGAAACCCTGCTGTCGGCCACCCTGCAGGACCTCGAGAAGGTACGCCGCCGCCCTCCGCGCTCTCCACTCAGTCCGTCGGGTTCGGTTCTACCTGTCGGCTCGTTGTTTCCCGTCCGTCCGTCTGCTCGGGGTTTAGCAACGGCTGTCTTGTGCTCTTCAACCTGCGTGTTAGTTTCGCTCTTCAACCCTGTCGGGCTGTCGGCCTCAGACCTCCTCCCCCTCTGTCCGTCGCACCACAACCGTTGGCAATTCATCAGTGGTTCTGGCGTAACCGGCAGATATCCAAAGACTTCCGTTTCTGTGTGCTGCTCGTTTACAGTCTAGACTTTAGGGTCAAGAGCTAATTCATCACCGATTGAAATGTGAATCATCAGCCGAGGCTTCGGCCTTTAGCTCTTCACACTGATGGAAGTCATCTGCGAGCCTCTGGGACCGGATTGGAAAAAAAAAAGTTTCTCCCTCTCGTCCCCGGTGTCTCCAGGAGCTGGCGATGAAGAACCCGCTCCACAGGAAGAAGCTCCAGTTGGCCATCAAGGCGTTCGGCAGTGGGCGGCCGGAGAAGTCTGCGGAGCTCGGCTACATCTGGGCCACACGTACGCGCTGAAAAAGCCCCGCACACTGAAACGCGCTTCATTCTGACGTTCCCGCCGCATTCAAACCGGGACATTTCTGTTCCACAGGTTGGCTCGATGACATCGGACTCCCTCAGTACAAGGACCAATTCAACGAAGGAAGGGTTGATGGGCAGATGCTGCGTTACCTCACGGTGGTGAGTTTGTGACGGACGTTTGGTGACAGTAGCGGCTGCTACTCTCCGATAACGCGTGAGGTTAAAGCACCCGTTTGCACGGTCCAAGTGAAACATTAAGAAGCGCTCGCCTCTTTGCTCCCTCCGTCCTCAGAGCGACCTGCTCTTCCTCAAAGTGACCAGCCAGCTGCATCACCTCAGCATCAAGTGTGCCATCCGCGTTCTCCACCTCAACAAGTTCAACTCCAACTGCCTCAAGCGCCGGCCCGGCAACGAGGTAAGCCGCCGCGGTCCGGAGTCGAAGGCGGAGCTCCGGGTGCTGCTTCCGGGGTTCCGTGCGCCACATAGCTGAGCGAAGTCTCCAAACCCGCTCAGGCGTCTGCGGCCTGTGGCTCGTGTACTCGCGATATCGCTCGCTCTCTCCAGCTGCAACTTTAGTAGATCTTCTGATTGCACATCTGTAAAGGACTGTTTCTCAGGCAGTGAAGATCATTTTCCAAAACACTTTTGCACGCTTTGAGGAATGCTTTCATACCATGAATCATGCGGTATTTGGTGTAACTAAGGCACAGGGTTTGTGCGTGTGTGTGTGTGTGTGTTTTCAGAACCAATACACCCCCAGTGAGGTGGTGCAGTGGTCCAACCACCGGGTGATGGAGTGGCTGAGATCCGTGGATCTGGCAGAGTACGCACCGAACCTGAGGGGCAGCGGCGTGCACGGAGGGCTGCTGGTGAGTAAACGCAATCACGCAGTGTGTGTGTGTGCGTGCGACAGAAACACAAAGTCGAGGTCGAATGCATCTCTCCTTCTGCAGATGCTGGAGCCTCGCTTCAACTCCGACACGCTGGCCATGCTGCTCAACATCCCCCCTCAGAAAACGCTGCTGAGACGCCACCTCGCCACCAACTTCAGCAGCCTGGTGGGAGAACAGGCTCACCGGGAGAAGAGGGAGTACGCGGAGGAAGCGGGTTACGCCCCGCTCAGCATCACGGCCAAAGTCAAGGCGAGTGCGACGGGGAGCGCCTTGACGCTGCGTTAATACAACGGAGAACTCTTGCACATTAAACCGAGGGGGGAAGCCGCGGTGCGTCAGCTCAATTTAAGCTAAATTTAAGCTCCGAGCTGTGGGTTTAAGCCCGTGAGGGCAGAATAAACCCCCGTGCCGCTCCTCGGAGCGCTAACACCCCACCCAGCCGCCTGCAGCATCCTCCGCTTTAAGCCCCTCTTTGCTCTGCTGACTCAGATCCTTCGCCGTAGTAACAAGTGATAACCTACAGTGCATTGAGCGAATGTCACAGTGGCTCCGGTCAGTCAAGAGGAAGCTTGGAGGAGCCATTCATAAAGCTGCTGGACACCTAACGTATGGAGAACTGAACAATACTGTATGCACGCGGAGACTTTGGACCATCCAAAGGCAAATTTACATTAGGATTAGGATTAATAATGAGCGGACCTCACCGAGCATTCACCCCCTGCAGGACGGGACACGTGTAGATGTTAAGTTTCACAGTGTACACGTATGAGAGAAAGAGTGCGTTTACGTTTGTTCATCAGGGAAGCTTTGAGCTGGGATGAAGCGACCAGACGAGCAGACAAATCCTCCCAAGTCGACTTAACCGCGTTAGTTAGTCCTCGTCCCAACGCGCAGAGCGACTTCCTGGTTTCTCATTTGGCTTCAGATTCTGAGATGACAAGCAAAGGAAATGTCTCCGTCCAGTCCATTCCCCGGTGACCCTTTTTCCCCTTTCTGTGTTTTTTCCCACTGCAGCCCAAAAAGTCGGGCCTCTCTAACTTGACCCACCTCAGGAGGAGGCGGGCGGAGGAATCCACGGACTACGTCTGTCCAATCGAGTCGTCCTCGCCTCCGTCGGGACGGCCCGCAGCGAACGGGGGTCAGGCGGCGCGGCCCCACTCCGGCTTCCGATCCCTGAGCCCCATCCTGGACGGGGAGCCCGACCGCTCCGGGCACCAGGTGGGGCCCGACGGCGGCAGAGCGGACGCGTCTCCGTCGGCGCCGCCGTGACAACATGTGTTCCATCAGCCGCCCGCCACTGCGCCACTCTGCTTCCTTTGCTTGCGGCCCATAATGCCTCCGCCCGCCCCCACCCCACCCCCCCCCCCCCCCCCCCCCCCCACTTTGCTCCTCTAGAGCCCCGTGCCTTAGCGAAGAGATTCAGAGACACCATCAATCTGCAGACTGGTTCCCAGATCTCTGACCCGGTGCCATGATGAAGCGCGGCATCTCTCTGACATCACTTCCTGTGATCTACACACCAGTATATACATCGATAAATCTTGCTGTGCAGTATTAAGCCATCACTCGTAAAGGATTTGATATGCGTGAGTCTGTCATCCACCCATTTACCCCTTTAATGCCCTCGTGTTAAGTGGTCGAGATTAACCTGTGCAATATTTGCATAATAATCATGGCGGGCTTTAATTTAATATTTATGTCCTTGCAGAGCTGATTATTAAATGGCGAGACGTTGGTCATTTTCTACTGTTATTTTCATATATTTGATGTAATAGTATTTTTTATAGGGAAGAAAATCTTGCTCTGCTAAAGGAAGCTCATATGTGGTCATGTAAATGTATAAAGTTTTACTAAATAATTTAATAAACAACATCACACAAAAAGGTGATTCCTTCTTTCGACACAAAGAGGAGGGCAGCAGGTTTTATTGTGGATGTACACTATCAGGGACCTTTTCCTCAGGAAGCATTCAACACTTCCCGCGTTTCTCCTTTTTAAATCACCACCCCGTCTAACGATAGAGAAAACCCCCCCATTGGCTTTAACCACTAACCCGCCTTCACCGCCGCCGCCATCATCACCCTCATCCTCATGGCCGTGTATGACGCCAGCCCGCACGCCGCGGACCAATCTCGGCCCGAGGCGGCTGCCGAAACATCACCGTGGTAACCCTGTTTGGAAGTGCATGTTTGAGATTGGCTCCGTCAGCATGAAGCTACAGGTACCAAGCGTCCGCCTTGTTCAGAAGTAACGTACAGTACAGTAAAGAAATACAAAGCAACGCGTATAGGAGGTAAGTCATTGTTTCACAGGAAGTGTGTGTGTGTGTGTGTTGCAGAAGGCGATCACAAAGGGTACCATGTTGCAAATAGAAGCTCTCTCTGAAAGCATCAACAACCTCACAGTAAGCGCGCACACACACACACACACACACACACACCAGCTGCTGGTAATCTACTCGCGCACACGAGATGCTCGTCATGCTTATAACAGACGTTCCAGTGACTCGGATGGAGATCTGCGGAGGGACGGGCCATTAAAACCAGTCGCACCGTGACTGATGCAGTAAAAGCTGCTCAAACAACAAATAAGTAACTTATTAACATTATTACGATTGTTCAAAATTAACAACAGATATTGGACATTTTAAATAATAATTGGTTTGTTTTTTAACAAAAGAGCTGCTTCTCGTCGCTGTGCTGTAACTCTGGTTGACATGCTGACATGTCGTGTGTAGCATTTCACAAAGTTTTCTATGTCAAACAATGCACCTGTTGACACAGATAGTGGTCTATCTCATTGTTGTATGAAGGTGAAGGTCTTCTCCGTTAATCCCCATATACACTAAAACTAATTGTGTAGACGGATCTCAGCTCAGCGCTGAACAACAACTCCGTAGCTATCTAACCCTTTTACTCCCATGATCCTTTGCTTCCAGTACCTGCTGAGCCGGGACGAGCTGCAGAAGGAGCGGAGGCGCTCTGCGATGGCTAGTTTGAAGGACAATGACCTGATGCTGTCGGCTCACTAATGCTGTCAATAAACAGCTTCAACCCTAAAGTGACCCTCGAGCGCTGGAGCTGCTCAAACCTCACAGAGTCCCTCTGAAGTCCCTCTGTTCTGCACTCAGGAGCACCAGTGGAAACCATCATCACGGATTGATAATAACGGAAATCTTTGTTTAATTTTGAACAATAACTAAAGTGTCACTCATTGGCCCTTTGGGGTATTTGTTTTACTGCTTCCTTTGTTTATCTATGCAATGTGCCCTCAAAAGATCTTGCATGCTTGTATATGAATGGGAGGAACGGGACACGTCTCCTGCGTGCATGTGATATGCAGAAAGGCTGATCAAACACAGGAGCCAAGGTCACAGAGGGAGCTTCAGCCACCGACACTTGGGTTCCTCAGGAGGATCCCATTGAAATCTAGAGACACCACCTTCGTGTCTTCACAAAAGGCCGACGCATCAGAGGAAGAAGATGATTCCTCTGGAATCTGGTTGATGGTGACCTGAATTCTCCACTGTCCATAGGCAGGATTAAGAAGTATAAATGTAGAACTTCTAACCGAGCACCAATGGTAATAGTGCCGTCGTGGGAGCTTTGCTTTGTTTAATACCTAGCGTGAAATTAAGTCATTGACATCGATAGAATTATTAATAATCACTTAGAGAATTAAACAAATGTGTGAGATAAGGGGCAGATGTGAGTGAGAAACGACCACACGGCCGTGTTCCTCGCGTAGTTAAACCTCTGTCTGTAGGTAAGTCTATATGTGGTTACTAAATGATGATCTCACTGATGAGGTTTGGTCCGGGAAGCGTTGGGCTGGAGAGGCCGATCCCCTGACAGCCTGATTCCTTAATCCTATCGTTTGACGCAGCCAAAGCGTAAAAAGAGTTGGTTGGAGATGCTACAGTCTTCACCTTTCGCCGACCAGTCGGCTCGCAGAGGAAAGGTTACCGGAGACTTAACCTGTCAGGTGAGTCGATTAGGAGAGAAGGTTTTCAGAGAGGCGGTTTCTCATTGACTCAGTCCCGAGCAGAGGGACCCTGTGGTGTCTGTGACTTGACCGATCGGACCTCAGGGCTGTTTCACAGAGAAATCAAACACATAGCGTTTTATGTCTCGGAGCAGCGATGCATTCCACGACTCAGCCTGGGTTTGTGTGCTATGATGGGTAACCAGCTACCATCGAGCTCGTTTGGGGACGGTGACACCGTTACATAATCCGTTCACTGAAAACACGTACTTCTCTTTGATGCGAGGCTGAATGATTAAGGCACTGTCACTGTTTGTACCTTAAAAGTGGATCAAATAAAGTAGAGAATCAATCCAATTAAACACACTTGACATCCTCAGACCTGAAACCCTCACATTGGCACAGGAAAAACTCCCCCATATCGGAAATGGAAGAAACCTTAGGGAACGGCAGAGACAAAGGCAGCGGAGTCGGTGAGAGACAATCAGGTGTCAGATACCTTTATTAAATTCAGTACATTTACATCTTTGTATTTGTTACATTTTATTTTACAGTGTCAAGAAAACACAATTTAGGTCGAGTCGGATGTTGCCTCACACATAAGGGTGATACCAGTCGCCTCCACACAGTGAGACACACATTAATGAACAACAGCATCTGAACAGTGTTGCTCTCGGTACTGACAAAGGTCTAGCGGGATGAACGCACAGAGAATGCTCACTCATCTGCAGCGTTTTCCTTTTCCATGGAGAAGGGGTCAAAAGGAGGATGTATGTGTTGTAAAAACTGCAATAATGTCAATGATAGTCAGCAGAGCTGTTAAGACTCCAGAGTGTCTGAACTCTCTGATTACAATGATAACTGTGTGCGTCACGTCAGCTCCAAGGTCATGGGGTAAAACGTAGGTCCTCGGATAAAGAACATGTCGGTCCATATCCATGGCCAATTACGGGCACTCGGTGATGCACAAAGCTCTTTGAGTTGCTTTGATGCATGACGTGTCTGTCTGTCAATTCTGTCTCCTACTTGTATCATTTAATAAATCCTGTATAATGATCTTACACCGGCGTCGATTAAGAACTTTTGTATATGTGTTGAAAAATAAATGGAAATGTTGGGTAAAAACTCTTCAACTGGGCACAAAAGAACTGTTTCAACATTAAAAAATAATGACAATATTTGTTCAGGTCTCAGCACAAACAATGCATCATTTCACCCTGTTCTCTGTTTCTGTGCACTATATAACTGGCCGTATCCAAGACAACCCGCTTTACAAAGCAGAAGCATGCAAACGAGCAGCATACAATGGGGCTGGTTGGTTGTTTTGGGGTTTAGGGTCATCAGAGAGGTTAACGGCTAAAAAATGAATATGGTAAACTGTGTCCAATGCGAAGACAAACAGTGTACCTGCATTCACGGTGGTTTGGTATCTGCTGGAAGATCCTACAAATGGACTAACCTCTGATATGCTGATGAAGCTGCGCTCTCATCCTCTAAAGTGACATTACAACAGAGAGGCAACCTTCCTCATCTCATCAGCATTTTGTTTACCCATCAAAGCCTTCAGGCTTACCCCAGTTAACTGGTAAGATGAGTCTTTTGTTGACTTACCTAAAATGTGACAAGTTACATACACCACGCCCGTGCTAACGCTGTTGGCAGGAACCCCGGGATAGTTCACTTCTTTTCACCTGAGAATTCTGTGCACGTCAGGAGATGGAAGACTGAGCCTCACATCAGCACCATACACAGCTGTGTCTCAACGGGGCAGATATCAGCCTGGGAACTACAGAAAACTCCAGACATCCTGGTGAGTGTCTCTAATCATTTTAAATATATCTGACATGTTACTCGCTCACTGTATTTGTGCATTGCATTCTGTAGGTGGACTGAAGCAGAAGGAGTACAGTAGTACAGAAGTGGCCGGTTCATTATATACCCCACAAACTACACAAATCATGTGTTTAACATTAAATAAAAGACAATATGGTGGGACATTGTAAATACAGATGTACCTCAAAATACTAGACTCAACTTTTACTAATAATCTTTCCAGTGTACCCGGAAGACTTCCCCCCCTGATATCCATCACCAGTCCACGATGGGCCAAGCCATGAGCAGACCTTATTCTAACCCCTTCCAGAGCTCCTCTTTTAAGCGTCCCTCCCATGACCAGAACAAGTCCCTTCGACCGAGCATCTTCTCCACACTGAAGCCCCCAGTTGCCAAATCCAACAATTCCGTACCTCTATTCAACGACTGCATCTCAGCCGCCTCATCCAGAACTCAAGAGTACCTCCTCTTCAAAGACCCAGAGGACAAGTTCCACCCAAGCCCTGACGTGCTCACTCAGGTTGGTTACTTTTACAGTACCTCCGTTATGACAATTTTAAAAGAACTCTTTTCAGTATTTAAAACATCTTGTCTTCCAACAGGTCTTCCTGATGACATACATCTCTCAGAGCGTCAGCCTAAACATCACAGACACCTTCAACTGCACGGCCATGACGCCCGAGCAGCGCATCCTCCTGGGGGCCGACTGGGTCTGGGCCATGCTGGAGAAGCCCACCAAGAACCCTAAGATCCAGATCGCCGTGCAGGTTCTACACCTGGACGACGGGGAGGAAGCCCAGGAGGATGGTGTCCCCCCACAGGTCCGCAGCGAGTCAGTCCAGATTGCCCACAAGGCGTCCAGCAACAAGACCATGTACGAGAAGATGGTGGGCTTCTGCACCTCCATCGGCAAGGATTGCTACGCCCTCTTCTTGTTCTTTGGGAAGAAAAGCGACAAGGGCAATATCTACGGCGTCCTCAGCAACAACTTTGAGGCTGCCATTGGGAAGTGTGACCAGATTGACCGAGATTTTATTGAGAACTTCTTCAAAGGCTCAAGGTATCTCTACACACCTTCAGGAATGATGCAGGCCATTGTCACCAAGAAAGAGGGAGACTCTCTCACTCTCATGATTAAATTCAGCTGAGCCAGAGGGATGTAATTGAGCTGCATGTGGTAGAAATTAAGGGTTTCTTGGGGGCATCTGTGGATGAACAACAACCTGACCGTCTAAGATGTAGAGTTTCTCTAAGTTGCAAGAGAAGGTTGTGTAATTTTCTGCCCCAGGTGCTCACTGTGCGTCTTACAAAAATGTCAGTTTACCTGTGACCTTTTCTGCTTTTAAGTGTGCTGACGCTGTCTGTAAGGAGCTGCAGATTTCCTCGTAACATTTCTAAAATAGCTGAACCAGGTAGAGCAAACAGTGTGTGATCGTGTGTTGTAATACGTTGTCCTGTGACATTTTGATTGTGTTTTTAACTGACAACTACACCCGATGATGGCAAAACGAGGAGGATTACACCCCAAATTGAGAATAAGGGGATTGTTTTAGTACCAACCTCACCAAATGTGTTTGAACCTACACTAAACCCAATTTTTCTCAAACACGTGGTCACACACAAGTATAACTTATACATTGATGACGGCCGCATTGCATTTCATGTTTTACTTCAACTGCGGTACGTCAGAGTTGGACTCGAAACTTCTACTTGTTGATTAACAGCAACATTTACAAAAAACCGCAGCATTCTACTGAAAACGACGATGACGGCCGGTGTGTACTTTTACTTGGAACTACTCTGCTCGAGGTGAATTGTTTTCTTCCAATTTGTTTAGCATATCATTGCTGGTGACGCTGTGGACGTGTTAAAGCGTTTGTGTGGCTGACAAAATCGAACGGAATGTGTTTATCTTCTTAATGTGGGGAAAAATGTAACTATTAGAACTACTTGTTTACATGTACTTGGAATAAATGTCTAAAAATGGTGGATGAATCGCAAAATAGCGTTAATCTCCCTTATTACCACATGTACAGTATATAAATTGTTCTAATATATATTGATATATATTCTTTACACATTTAACTGCAAGTTGCACGTTATAATTTCTTTACTTATAACATGTTAGCTCCTTTCCGTCCTATTTAAACCAATGACGCTTCTTCATAAACAGGAGCAGCCTCCATCGTGGAGGAGGTGGACGAAAGGGAGGCGCTGGGGTTTTATAGGGTGAATGCATATAAAACGCAACACTCTTTCCAGTAAACTGAAAAATGAAATCTATTTCAATTTATTTAAAAAAAAAAAAACTGTATACAAATATCCAAAACAAAGGCAGGTTTACAAAAAAAATGTCATTTAACTCTTGGTTTCTTGAATTATTGACCAGGGCACATCGGAGACACAGTATTAAAAACAAGAGCAGCATTTTTACGTTGACAGCAATTTCCCGCCGCCTGGTTTCACGCGGCAGAGGCGTTCTTAGTTTTAAAAAAGGCACAGCGAGAAGGATTTATTGGCATCCAGATGTGAGGCTGCAGACTGCCACCACGCGAACGCCCATCGGCTTCGCGCTTTGCGTCGCAGGGCGGCGGGAACCCGGGGAGCGACCACAAAGGCCTCCTCGGCACGATCGCACCACTTTAGGAATTCCGACAACGTAAGGCCAGTGTTTGTCCGTTCAGGGTTACCATAGAAACGGGACACATCACGGTTCTCACCATCAGGTCGTCATACACTTAACGTAACACGTTTAAATCCTACACATTGGCGCTTTCTTCAAAAAAAGGGCTGTGCTCTCCAATCTAAAAAAGGCACGAATTGTTATACTTGTTTCAAACGGTGAAATTCACATTTTCTCGCGAGGAGCAGGATCGGTCCAGGAGGTCATCAGAGAAGGAAAGGCACCAAGTAGAGCCTGAAGGCCGCCCCCCCCTCATAGTTCATCCCTCGCACTAGCTTCTCCTCCGGCGGTTCCACGCTCACACGCGCACGCAGCGGCGTGGTCGTCGGGCTGCGGCACCGGCTCCATGTCCGCGTGCCGCGCGGGCCGCCCGACCTGCCGCTCAGAGTACACGTGCATCACCGCGTAGTAGTAACAGTACAGGCGGCTGGGCTGCAGCAGCTCGCGGACCGCCGCCTGACCGGCTCTGGCGATCCGTTGCGCTTCGGCGTCGTGGTCTTTGGCCCATTGGATTTTCTCCAGGAGGTCCGACAGGTTTCTCCGCACAGGCAGGTAGTGAGTGCCGGCTTTCAGGTGGCCGTAGAAAAACTCGTAATACTGCGAGTCCTGCTTCAGAACCAGACTGTTTCCCAGCATGAGGTAAGGGAACCGATACGCCGCCACGGTTCCATCCACGTTCACCTGGTACTTGTACTGCAGGAGAGAAAATACATTATCAGTATTGTCTTATTATGTTCCACTTAACTAAGTTAATTAAGCAAGTTACCTTGAAGAAGTCAAAGAAGCCAACCAGCGGCGCTTTGCCCACTTGTTTCTCCCGGTCTCTGAAGAAAAACCAGCCCGTGATGCCGGCGTCCAGCAGCTCGGGACTCGCCTTGGACAGAGAGACCAGGTGAAGACGCTCCTCCCTGCTGTCCCGGCCACGGAAAAACGCCCGGTCCGTCTTGTTGGTCCACGGGGGCCCTGGAGGGTTAGGAGCTAATGTCACCCGGAAGGAAACTGGGACGGTGCGAGGTCCACGGAATATTATGATCAACCGAACCGCGATCCGGTGTGAGGGACAGAATATCTTGAGTGGAATTCTATAGTTAGTCAGGGCTGAATTTGAACGCGGCGGTTTAGGGAGCTCGTGTGGCCCCAGCGCGCTACCTGTGTTTCCCTGGACGGACAGCAGGTCATTGGTGACCCCTCTCATGGTCTCCAGGGTGGAGTGCGTGACCTCGTAGGTCGGAAGGACAATGTCCCGCGTGTCGACGGAGCCACACCACGACAGGACCGGCACGGCGTCCACCTTCCTCGTCTCCAGCGGCCAGTCGCCAACATTGATGTAGAACTCCACGTCGGGCAGCCGGACCTTCACCGGAGATCCCACGAGACTGAAATGAGCGCGCGCGACGCCACGGCGTCAAGATACCACACCCCCGCGACCTTACCTTCCTGGTAAGAGACAGCAGCATTTCATCGGAGAACATCTTGAAGTCGGTGTATTTTCCCAGCGTGCGGCGGTACAAGCGGTTGTCGATGATGGCGTAGTGGACGAGGCCTCCTCGGTTGGCGAACCTCCGGGGCACTTCCTCCCGGAGACGCCGCAGGTCGATCGTGGGAAAAGCTTCGAAATCCGCCGCGGCCCGGGCCTCCTCGGCGGGACACTGCATGGCCGCCCGCCAGGCGCGAGGCGAGGGCTCCGGACAGTCGCAGTACTCGTGATAGACTGGACCTGAGCGACAAGACACCACACTCGAGAGTTAGACGGGGGCGGAGAAGGGGGGCGGCGGCGAGGCCCCATCTTACCTGCATCGCACCCGCGTTGACCAAATGGGGACGCAACTCACCGAGGCCAAAGGTCGCCCACTGCAGAGCGCCGTGGGTGACCTTTGGAAGACCAAACACCCACCTCGGATGGAGTAGGGCGACTTGGCCACAGCCGCGTCCCGGTGGAGGACTTCCAGCCGGAGGCCCTTCAGCGCGGTGCCGTAGAGCCGGTACCGCACCAGGAAGGACCCGTCCCCGCGGTCCAGAGGCGGGGGGACGTGGATACGGACGTGCTCCTTCGCGTCCAGCGGACGTATCTTCACCTGGAAGGTGCCTTCACCTGAGCGAACACACGGGCAGAAGAAGACGTCAGACCTTCTCGGGGGGGAGCACCACGAGCGCGCTGGGTTCTCACACCGCGGGGCGCCGGTAACGACCCGATCACGCCCTCGTCGGACGTGGTCCAGGCGGGGGGGGGGGGGGGTGACGGATCAAGACCACAACGTGTTTAAAAACTACGCTCGTAGAAGAAGAGGCGAGCTAGCTTTAGCCACTCGGGAGCTTCCGCCCTCCGCCGCCCTCACGGCGTCTGCGCTGACCCCGCTGACCCCCCGCGTCTCGTTTTACCTGGAGACAGAGTCAGGTTCGCGCCGTCGGAACCGACCGCCTGGATGAAGAAGTAGCGGACGGGAAGCACCGCGGCGGGGCTCAGCCCGGGACCCCAGACGAGGCACCTCTCCGAGCGGATCCGCCCGCACTCACACACCGGCGAGTTCGCCGCCGAAACGACCACGAAAACTATGCAGCTGACGAGCGAGCCGCCGCGAGGAGGCGCCGCCATGTTCCGTCCACTGCGAGCGGTCGGTTGACTGCGTAAATAAATGAAATGTTGATGGTGAAGTTTGGAGTAAAAACTCCTACGGCGACATGGTGGCGGAGAGACACGCCCACTTCCCGGTGATGCCTTCGCGGGCTGTTGGAGAACGCGAGCTTCGGAGCTTCGCGTGCGGCCCTCGAAGTCACCGCGCTCACTTCGTCGTGACGCGTTGGTCGACCCAATGACGTCAGAGAAATTTGAGATGCGTCGTTTACCACACGCGTATCAAACAATGCGTTAAGATCAAAGTTGGTGTGTCTGTAATTACATAAAGCCTCATTAAGCTCATCCCTAAAATCTTCCCACTGTCGACTTTTTACACAAATATTACACATTTTTGAATAATATTTAGTTGCAAATATATATATAAAATATTAAATTTACAAATATTGAAAATCAACACTGCTGTTTTACATGTTTATTCCACATGAGTTCCCGTTTTAGCCCAAATACGTGTGTCATTAAAGGACAGTCCTACTGTTGACGTAGTGCAGCGGTTCCCAAACTCAAGAACGCCGCGGCCCACTTTTGCGGCCCACCCGAAACATTTAATCACAACTCTGATCAAAGCATAAACTAGGGATGATTAAATGGCCTTAAGAATTTAACCGATTAAAAATGTGTTAACAGACAATGTATGTTTTGTGTACCATTTTCTCCGGAGCTCATATATATTTAGACGGTGCGCCATGTGACATTGTTTTGTTTGGCGGCGCCTTTTGAATAACACGTAATTTAAATCATAAACATTTTCATATTAATTTCAAACTTTTCAAAATTGAAAATTAAAAACATTTTTATTTATTCATTGTAAATGACCTCTGGCGGCCCACCTGCAGTACCTTCGCGGACCACCAGTGGGCCCACACTTTGGGAATCGCTGATGTGGCGCAACAGGCCACGCTAGATAGTTCCATGAAACACTTCCAACAGATTCCAAATGTGTAGCTGACTCCATAGAAGTTGTCATAGTGATTTTAAGGGGTGATTTTGATGGCAGTATTTGTCATACATTGTCATTGTGCTGCTGCGTCTGAATCACACATGCTTGGATACACAACGGAACATTGTGAAGCGATAGTCAGAACGTTAGTAGGCGAAAATGTTTTCTGCTCTGTGTCCTATCTTGTCCAGATTTGGGAGACAGGCCTTCTGGATCATCGGTGGAGGGCCGCACAGGACGACGAGGACGTCGGCAGATGGCGCGGGGAGGTGGTCCTTCATCATGGTACCGGTCACATACCCGGAACTGTAGCTCCACTCTTGAGGACAAAGACGAAAGATCGACCTTCAACATCAGATAAACTTCTTTTTTTTTATAGTCGTGAATGAAAACACTTACTTCCCTCCTGCATCTGTGCTAATATTTATATTATATACATATAAGCCATATTATCATATATATATAATGATATGATAATATGGGTTATAATATTACTTCTTAACCAGAGAAGCCGGGCTTTTAGTTCTAAATACTAAACATGAAACACCGTTGCCGTATCTTTTTTTTTCCACAGATAAAGGGTGGAAAGGGGATGTCTTCTTCTCATACATGAGGTGGGACGTCCAGAGAAAGAATTCAATTCAATTCTTTTTTTGTATAGGCCAAGACGTGAAGGATCCATCTGCTCTGTCTGTTTTTCTCCAGGGAAAGATTTCAGCTGGTCACTGATTTAATCTGGATGACGGTTTTTTTCAAGCTGCACTTTTATCTACATATTGTAATCTCTCTTTACAAGTCAAACAAACAAATGCGCACTGCTAATAAGCAGCAAGTACACTTGTTATGATGCATAGTGGAGAGCCAATCAGAGACAGAAGAGGAGCAGATCTACAACAGACGTTATACAACCACTTCATCCTCATTCAACTCTGCTCGCTTTAAGGATTATGCAAAGGTGGACACGAGCGCTGTGCTAAGCCACTCTGACTAGAACCATCCTCCTTCCTCCTCCTCCGCCGGCAGAGACTTTCCTCTTTGTTTCGGTCTCCCACTCTGAATATTCAGCGGTGAAACCCGAGGCACGGATTAATTCCTATTCACGTAGCCTCACAAGGGAGTCTGTGTTCTTTATGGTAACACGACGAGGAGTTTCCACCACAGTTTGTGGGTGTTAAACTGTTGGACGTTTTTTCTCCCCACAAAACATGATATTTCCATTTAGAGTCATGATTCTGGCAGGCGGATGAGTGCACTGTTTACTCCGCCCGCAGACTCCTCGCTTAACTGTTGTGCAGAGAAAACCACCAGAATAACTGTACCTTTTATTGTGCTCGGCTACCTGCATTAGTCGCAGCTAAGGCTGCTCAGCACACCTCTCTACTTAGACGTTAGGTTAGTTGGGCCAGAGGGAATATTAAAAATACCTTTTAAAGAAGGATGCTGACAATGTTAAGATGCTACATGGTGCTCCTTTAGGTCCACATCTGAAGACACGCTGGCTTACCCCGTGGAGGTTTGTCCAGAGTGAACCACAGCTTCACTTTATCGGGGTGGTTCTTCTTCACCTCCTCCAGCTCGTCCCTCAGTAGGATGTCTCTCTCCGTCTGACGGGGGGCAAATGAAATGAGAGGTGGCGTTTTCGTTGTAAAACGGGGAGAGATGTCCGTGAAAACCACACCACCCGGCGCTGACCTGGTTGGCAAATATGAGGGAGCACTTGGTGTCGTCAGTGGGATCTGCAGTGATACTGCGAATTAATTGCAGCATGGGAGTAATACCTGATGGGAAAACATGGGTTTCATTAGTCGTTTCACGGAATGATGACGTCAACATCTCAGATAAGGTACAGTGCCATCATATAGTCCAGAGAGAACAGTATGACAGCTTTGTGCGTCATTGATGTGGTATTGGATTCACTACAGTATTTGCAGTAAAGTGACGCACAAATGGACACGGACCTGTTCCCCCGGCAACCATCCCGACGTGCCTGAACCTCCGAACTTTGGGCTCCGACTTCTTGTCTGGTCGGATGGAGAAGTGGCCTGAGCGGGAGGGACATGCCGGGCTTTAGAGCAGGGACACTCTTGTGTTGTACCACGGGGACATCTGCTGGTGGGGCCCCGTGCATTCGTCTCTCTCTCTCTCTCTCTCTCGCCCCGCCCGCGCACACAGTCAGTCACACCGTACCGTGTCCCTTGTACACGAGCAGCCCATTGGGTCCCCTGAAGTCGATGACGTCTCCGATGGACATGTTGTCCAGGTACTGGGACAGCTTCCCCCCCTCTGGGAAGGAAGGGTGGCGGTTCTTGTGGTACACCTGGGGTCACACAAAGTCCACGTCGTTCACTGCACTGCTGCTGCTGACCTCTTAGCATTGCTAGCGTAGCTTGTATTGCTAAACCTGCATACGTTGGTAATGACTAACTCTCAACTTTCAAAAACAGGTTGCATGGTTTGATGCTTTTATTCATTGGAAAACAATGAAACCTATAGAGCCACGTGCGGTTTAGTCCTGGTCACTACCTTGAGCACAAGGTCCACGTGTCCCCGGTCCTCGTCCCTGGATACCGGCGTGTAGGCTCTGACCACCAGACCGCCGTTCACCTTGGCTGACAGGTACACGTGCTGACCTGGGCCGGGACCGAGGTGTGAGACGGGGGGGGGGGGGGGGGGGGGGGTAACGTTAGAGCGCAAGGGTTGACTCGTGACGGAGACAAGCGGGTCTTAAAGTTGACGTCCACACGACCGTAACGACAATGGAATACGCCCAAAAGAGTAGTATGTTATCGCTCTTTAGCCCGTTTATCAGTACCCTGATGTGTTGGAATCCCTCGGCAGGCAATACAAGTGTCACGAATTCTCCATCCCGTTAGTTTGTCTCCCGCCTGCCTGCGCGTCAATGAACTCTACCGCCGTTCCAGGTCCTGCCATCGTCCCACCTGCAGCCCATTCCCTCATTGGTCCCTCACCATTTATGTCCCCGCACTTCCACTTTCCCCTCTGACAGATTGTCTCGCGTGTTTATGCCTAGTTTTCCAGCGGTTCTCGATGAACCTGAGATCCTGTTCTGACTTATCCGGCTTTTTTGACCACGAACTCCCTCCTTGCCCCCCCCCCCTTTTTTCGGATTTGTTCACCTGCCTGATTGCCATCCTGGTTCTGAAACCCGCCTCTTCTCGTCTACAGATTCCCCGCCCGCCCCTCTGGATTTTCTTTCCCGTTGGACTGATATCCCGGTTTTGACCCCTGAAGTAGTAAAGAACTTTGATTGGACTTCTTTGTGTTTGTGCTTTTTGGGTTCTAACACCTGTGACCCTTACGACCAGTCGCTTTGTACATGTGAGCAGATCGGAGCATTTCTAGTTGTCCGAAGATAGAAATAGAAGAGGGCTGTTTCCGTACCTACTGGCAGGCCAAGGACATGATTTGCAGATGGAAGGCCAAACCGAAATTTCTTTGTGTCGTGGTTGATCTCCTGCACGTGGGCACACAGCACAATACCGACACAGCTTATAAATGTCCTGGGAAACTCCGAGGTTTAGATGGTACCTTTGACCTGTATAGTTACCCAACCTTCTGTCAGTGGAGGTGGTTTCAAGCTACAGATTTAGGTAAAACAGTTATAATTAAATTGTAAATCGTAGGCTGAAAACATGCAGAAAAATGACATTTTTTTGTGCAAAAGTCACTCAGTTGTCTAGTTTTCATAAAAAACAAAATAGTTCAAATGGAGATGTTGTGCGAGTATGTTCTGTGGATAATCCATTCCCTCAGTCAGCCACATCCGTCACACGGATACATTACAGGTAAAGATTTAAATGCGCTGCGTGGTTCGAGCTGGGTAACCAACACTGTAATCTAGATGTAAAAAAGAGCTTTATTGCTTTACGACAGTTTACACGACAGCAGACAGAATAAAGGTCTAAAGGGAAACGATTACCTTTGACTCGAATAATAACTGGCTGCATAATCAGGTTTGTGTGTGAACGCTCATTTTTTTTTTAAAGGTCTACCTGTTTGTCTACCAGAGGAAGGGGATATTTAACCGTGGGGTCGTGCAGAGTGACAGGCAGCTTCTTCTTCTTGTGTCCCCCCAGGAGGACGTACAGCAGGGTCACTACCATCACTGAAACAGCCACCACCACCGGGAGAATCTGCAAGACAAACCAAAACCTCAGCGGTTAACCGTGACGGTTACCGTGCACGGGCGAGTGAGGGGGGAGAGAGAGTCGTTCTCACCAAGTTCTGATGCATAGTTTCAACGTGACGCCGCCGGGCTGTCAGGCCGCACTGAGTCCAGCTTCTCTCTGTCTGTCTCACACACACACACACAGGCCTCTGAAGGGGGGCGGGGCTTCGTGCTGGGTGAAAGGTGGCCTGGATCTAAAGAACCAATAGAAAGACAACACAATGGAGGTGAGGAGCAGAGGCTGGAAATCACACCACCGAGAGAGGAGGAGAGACTTTACCTCACCGAGTTCTCTCTCTCTCTCTCTCTCGGAATCAGACGTGACGGGTACAGTACCGGTAAAAGCGCTTGGGACGCACCTCAGCAGGCGGCTGGTGCTGCACAGTACGTTCATCAATAAGGACAATAATTCTTGCTTGTGTGAACACAAAACGGGTGCATTTTTACAAAAAATAATGCTTCAGTGTGTGGACGCTCCGATGAAATCAAAAGTCCCGTTGGTTGGAAAATAATAACATGTCAACTTTATTCGTCACATAAATGATTTCTTTGCGTTTTCTACCGTGAAAGAAAGCTCATAATGGAGTAATAATGTCCACGGATTAAGCATTTGTGAGCGCTACACAAACATGGTGTGAAAATGTCTCCTATGAAGTGATATCATGACATTTATCATATAGCTTGTCGTCATTAATCATCTCATTGCAAGCGAGGCTTTTGGTTGGTTATGGAGTGAACAGCTCATAAGGTCTTTAGTGGCCGCGTGAGGCCACACGGGGGAGGCCGCTTGCTTGGATGGTAGCGTGCTAACATCATTTCCTATAGAGTAGAAAACAAAATGAAAAGTTGCCCCTGGTGATTCTTTGCTGTAGTTTTCATCATCATGAGCCCCTGTGTAAAAATGCATTCTGGGATCCTCTGATATTATGGTCCACATCGGGGCTCTCTGCCGCCGGACGGCTGCACATCTGGGACTACTGCAACAAAGGGCATCGTGAATGGAACACCGCCATCATCTCCAAACAAACCGGCAACAGATGCATCGTCCCTCTTGTTACACATTTGGACGGCACTACTGGAAATGAGACAAAGGCGTCACCACGTCCACATCTGTGTGTCATCATTTGTAGGGAAATTGTTACCTTTGAACCCCAGCGAGATTTCCTTCATGTCCCAGAGTGCACGGAGAAGCAGAAGTACGTCACATGTCTCAGGATGTCCACTGATGTTGTGACACACAGTCTACCGGTATGCCGACACAAGCTCGTCGTCAACACTTCCCGTCAACGTGCCCACGAGCAAGGCACGGCTCCCTAGCCGCTGCCACGGAGATGTCTCGGGGCGGCTCGTAAATGTAAGAGATGATACAGGAAGTAGGATTGTCAAATGAACCAGGCCTTCGTTCTGTGGAGAGTCAGTGTTCGACGTTGGACCGCAGAGGCCAGAAGGTCTCCAGAAGGTCTCCAGAAGGTCTCCAGAAGGTCTCCAGAAGGTCTCCAGAAGGACACGGAGTGCTGCTGCCAGAGCATGCAGCAGAAATGAAACTCCCAGTTGTATAAAATAACCACATTAACAACACACAATTTGTCAAAATCCTGGTCTAATTCCATCATTTCCAATAAATACTTTGTACTATATTCATGTAACTTCATTTGATTGTTACGCTAGAGCTGCTCAGGGTGGCCCCGCACTGCTTTTTAAGCAAGTTGCATGAATTTTTAACACTAGCAGAAAACTCAACCACATGGAAAGTGTCCACCTGCTCTCCATCATTAATATTTGCATGAACTTTTTGAGCAACTTAACGTCCTAATTGCAACTGCTTCGCTGGCAGAAGTTTCCCTGGGCAGTTCTGCGTAAGTGAACTTAACAAGCAAATTATTGGCCTTCCTCGCTATTAATTCATCATCATGCTGTAGTGAAACGAACCATGTGTGATCATGTTGGTATAAATGCATTTCTTGCTTCACATTTCCCCTCATGCTCGTGCCGTTCTTATGTGTGTGCAGGGAGTCGGGGAGAGAAGCGGCAACGCGTCCTTCATCTACTCAGATTTGGAGTAACCCGATGTTTGCCATTGGGAGCTGTTGCTACTGCGAGCGTGTGCCGTGTGCGCTGGTCTGTGTGACCTCTCCCCCCCCTCTGGGTCGCTGAAGGTCTGCAGAGAGAAAGAGAGTCGTCGTGTCACTTAGGTTTTCATTTGATTTACAAATCCTTTATCACCCTGCATTTCATTCTAGTCACAGTGCACACCTGCGTTGCTGATGAACGTCAGCGTCGCGCTGAAGCCCCGGCGCGTGACGCTGCCGTCTGAGGTGAAGTGAAGCACCATGACGCTGTGGTAGGAGAGGACGGGAGGAGGAACATCTCCACCACACAGCACCACTAGGAAACATTGCAGAAAGATACCGCTCAGTTGCGGCTGAAGACACAACAAAGACCTGGAGATGAATCCCTCCTACCAATCTCCTCGGCCCCCTCCACATCTCCCAGGACAGTGAGGGAGTCGTACAGGCATCCGTCCGACTCCTCCAGGTCGAAATCTGAAAACTCCAGCTGGAGCACAACAGCGGAATCAGCCCCGAGCGCCTGAGGGAAACGCTGCCTTTTTAGCTTTGATTGCGTCACCTTAACCACGTGTCCCTGTGGAGCGTGGACAACCCAGCGGAGGACACAGTCTTCGCCGTAGCACCGTGGGTAGTTTGGACTGTGGACGGGGGTCAGATCGTCAACGAGCACGACGGTTCCGCATCCTGACGCACACACACACACACACACACACACACAGGCGCGCCGAGCGTTATTACACAGTGTGTGTGTTCAGCACACACTTGTGTTGGTGTGCACATGTTAATCACGTTTCCCACCCAGACTGGAGTTTCCCTGGACGGCACGGTGCCGGATGGCGAAGCCGCTCCCTGCTCGGTCAACATCGGTGGAGAAGTCAAGTGTTGCATGCTGGGAATTCTTCAGCAGCACCGGGCCGGGAAGGACCCCTCCACAGAAAACCCCTGTGACAGAAAGAGCAGCGCGGGTGAGTGTGTGCTGTACATACATGTGTACACAAGCACCGGCCTCAGGTGGATTAGAGCCCAGCTCTCGTCTCACTGTGTGTGTGTGTGTGTGTGTGTGTGTGTGTGTGTGTGTGTGTGTGTGTGTGTGTGTGTGTGTGAGAAACTCACCAACTGGCCTCTGAGTGCCGACTGACACGGTGAGTCGGTCGTAGCGACAGAAAGGGTCACTTTCCAGATCAAAGTGGTCAAATTCCAGTAGAACGCTGTTACCTGGAGGAACACTGATACTCCACACACACAACCTGAAGACACACACACACACACACACACGCACGCACACTGTAGTAATCATTCAACACAGGATGGGCTGATTGATTCCCTCTTTCTTCATGTCAGATCTTAGTTACGTCCAGTCCGTAGGGAAGCTCTCTTACTGGTTGTTGTCGTAGCGATCGCCAGGGAGGGCGGGGTTTCTGAGCAGCCCCTCGCGGCCGGTGACGCGTCCATCTCTCACGCCGCAGAGCCCTCGCGCACACACACACACACACACACATAAAATAACGTGTACGTCACAGAGGCTTTATGAAATATGGATGAGAGAGCGGTCGAGACGCTCACCTGATGACGGTGTTCCCTCCTTCTGCTCATCAGCTGTAGAAAACACACCAGCAGCAAAAGGTCCTTACGGGTGTACAGCAAAGTATTCTGCTATTATAGTAGTGCAATGTTCAATATTTCCGTGTGACAGGCCAAAGGTCATTTCATTGCTGGCTTCACCTCCTGAACTGTGACCCTGTGATCCAGTGTTTTCAACCCACCCGCTCGCAGTTTAGTCTTGATCCAGGGCAGCAGCAGCCGGACGTCCGTGAAAACCCCCGGGGATCCTCTCCTGGAAGGGGGGCGGCTGCTGTTGTTTCCCCAACTCCGACCACACCCCTTCCCCCAGGAGGTCACACCCAGGACCGCCCAGTCCCCTGAGCCCGCCGGACATACCAGAGGGCCCCCCGAGTCCCCCTGGACAGACAGGCGGGAAGGGAGGGGTAAAACAGTGGCAAGGATGTGTGAAGCTACTGAATGAGTGGTAACGGACTAATGGCAACCGGGAGAGGGGGGGGGGGGGGGGGGGGTCAGTGAATAAACCTGGCAGGCGTCTCGGCCTCCGATCTCTGGCCCGGCACACAGAACTGTCATGGCTGCTCTCTGCTGGGCATTGTTTGGACCCTTCACAGTCTGAAGGACGTGTTTACATTTCGCTGGGTCCACCAGCTCTAACTGGACCTCTCTCAGCACCGCGGGGAGGCAACCCTCTTGGAAACAGAAGAGTGGAGTGTTACAAAATGAAAGCTCGTCTGCTCTAACAGTAATTGCTGGGAGTAAGAAAACGACTTACTTTCCTTCATCTTGCCCCATCCACCCACGATGCAACTGGTTTCAGGCGGATTGCTCTGATTAGGCAAAGGCAGACATATTGGCTGAACACGGGCTCCTGTTGAAAAAATCCCATGGCATCAAATGGACAGAACGTAATCAGAGCGAGTTAGTGGTAAAAACGGAAACGTGCCTAGTAGAATGTGCTGATCCAACTCCACCAGAGCGATGTCATAGCTGAAAGGCAAAGCATGATGGTACTTCTCATGGACTGAGACCGACTTGATGAGAAAAACCTGCTCCTCTTCATCATCTACAGTCTGGTCAAACTCTCCGACCGCCACTCTCACACCACTGAGAAAGTCTCTGGACGGAGGAGAAGACACTTTCATACAGCGACATACAGCACCGGCATTCAGAGCATTGACCATCATACTGCACCGGCGAGGCGAGAGACAACAGTACTTTGAGCGCGATGCAAGGCAGTGTGCCGCGGTGAGGATCCAGCGATGAGTCAGGATGGCCCCTCCACAGAAATGAGAGCCCCCGTTGCGTAGGGAAACCTGAGCGCAGATAAGTTAGACTAATGACAACAAGTCCAAAGTGATGTATCATCCTTCCCAATCAGTGGCCCAGTGGCCTCTGCTCGTGCCCACCAGACCCCCCAGTCTGGCCTCAAGGCCGACCAACACAGCAGCTGACATTGCTTCACATAAAGCTGCCAGCGTGGCCACAGACTGAGGTATTCCTCAGGGTTAGCCCTAACCCTAACCCTCCCTTAACGGGTTTACCCTAACCCTAACTCTCCGTTAACGGGATAACCCTAACTCTAATCCTCCCTTAACGGGTTTACCCTAATCCTAGCCCTCCGTTAACGGGTTAACCCTAACCCTCCCTTAACGGGTTAAACCTAACCCTCTGTTACTGGCTTAACCCTAACCCTCCGTTAATGGGTTAACCCTAACCCTCCCTTAACTGGTTAACCCTAACCCTAGCCCTCCGTTAACGGGTTTACCCTAACCCTCCGTTAACGGGTTAACCCTAACCCTAACCCTCCCTTAACGGGTTTACCCTAACCCTCCGTTAATGGGTTAACCCTAACCCTCCGTTAACGGAAAACCCTGAAATAAAGAATATTTAGAGAAGAAGGTGGGACTACTTACAAGCCACGGATGTGAACCGTAAATGGCCGGGGCTCCCCCAACCACCCTCAGAGAGCGACCCATCGGGCTCCCCACCCGAGGACTCCCACACTTAGAACCTGACACACAGGACGGCATCTTTTCAGACGTCCCGCATTCATTGCGTGAAGGATCCATCAAAGATAAGGAAGGGTTTTCCCTTACCTGCTGTGACAGCATTGATGCCAGCGTGGATCCAAACCCAGAGAGGGAGCAGGTGGCCAGCGGTCCTCATCACTACCCGACTCCTTTACAATGGTCACCACCGGGGAAACAAGCTTCCGTGTGAGGGGACACTCATTAAAAAGGCAGTGAAACAGGCGGTGGTGCATTCAAAGACGCGTTCGCTGCAGCAATCGACTGAGGGAAAGTGTCACAAGGTCAGCACAGCTGCATGAGGACACGCTGTCCTCAATGCAGTCCATCAGGTAGGAAGCTGTTACTGTTGCAGCCACAGTCCGAGAAACACAATATAACAAAGACATGCTTCCTCTGTACATTTGGCTTCATCTAGGATACATTTAAGAACAGAATGTGGCTGCGGTGCGTTGGGTTAACAGAATGTACTCGCTGAGTCAGAGCGCTCGTTGTGAAAGGGTGACCTTTCACACAAAGCTTTACAAGAAGCGATACAGGAAATGCCCCGACCGCATTTTCCTTTAGCATTTTAGGGTGTTGTGTCTGTGGGAAGACAGCAGGATTCACACATAATGGCCGGGCAGTTAAAATGTTTTAGGAAAGCTAATCTTTACATCCTTGGTTTTTACTACTTTGTTTTTCTTTGTCACAGCAGCTCCGGTTGAAGTGGTGGTTTCTTAAAGTCTGATTCAAATGACACTGAAGGAACACCTCCACCGCCGCGATGGCACGGCCAAATATTGTTAAATGCGTATAGTGTTGATAAAATGTATAGGCCAATTTTAAGTGCCTCGTCACCCCAATCAATCAGACTATATTTTATTGCTGGCAGTGGGCTTAATGCATCATCCAATGAGATCTTGCTAGTGAAAATAATGATCGTTATCTCAACTTTTTCAGGATGAGGAGATAAAAACAAACCCAAGTAATTGATACAGATTAATTGCTACGATAGTCTGAGACGGTCTGTGAGACAGTCAATGCTCGGCCGCGGCGTTCGGTGTCCACCATGTACGGCTCCATTCCTTATGGGCAGAATTGACGGTAGTAGATGGTGTCGATGGTGTAGATGGTGTAGGAAGTCATTGTGCTGAGACAACGGATCTTGGTGATCCTGCAGAACTCTCTTCCTTCCACCTTCAAACAGTTGCGCTGATCAATAACTCTCACTGACCCTAAAAAAAGTCTAAAAAAATATATTTTTTCAACTCATTTAATGGTTTATTCCTCTTGTAGTGTATTTTATTTACATTTCCCTTTTTGCAAGTTCTGTCATCCACGACAAAACAGCAAAATTGACAGATTTGTAAAAATGAGTATGATTAACTGCAAGAGCCCAAAAGCCCTCTAATTAACAGTAAATAACGAGATATGTAGCGTGTGTGCAAGTGTGTGTGTGTATGGTTCTCCTGTCCGTCAGTGTGTGAATGATGTCATGTAGCGTTAAAGCACTTTGAGGGGTCGGAGGACTAGAAAGGCGCCATACAAGTGCAGTCCATTCATCCTGTTTATGGAGCCCAGAGGCCCCGCTGGGTGTCACGGCTGCTTGTGACTCACCGCTTGGCGCGGTTGCCCGGCGGCGGTTGCCAGGTGTTGCAGAGAGCATAACACGCTGAAGGACTGTTTTCACCGTTTTAATGAGCGGTGCATTGTACGGACACATGAAGGGAGGCCAGCTGTCACCAAGAGCCAATTATTGTTGCCTTGTATCTTTCTGCCCAACAAGTAAACAAGTAAAGCTGCACAATAAGAGGACCAAGAAGTCCTGCAGATCAGTGCTTCGCTTTAGAGCGTCAGAGTTTTCAAGGCATTTATTATCCGTGATTTCTTTATGTAAAACCGGATGCAAACAACGCATTTCATCAGTTTATTGTCTATTAAGAGATTAAACATTAAAGCCACCTGTTGTCTCTGGAGCTGTGTCTCAAAGTCGCCAGGCTGCATCCTTGAGGACGCATTCGTTGACCTCATACGTCACATCCGCAGCGACTGTCCCAATCTGTCATGAGTAATAGAATTCACTCGAATTATCTACCGATATAAATAATATAACATATAACATCACATCTTAGTTTATGAAATCGCTAAAGTCCTGTGACGTTGGTAACCAATGTCGTGTTTTTAAAGACACATAAGACGCTAGAATAAACTGCTCTGAGTGGTAACGTTAACCCAGACTCTCACCCGAGCCCCTCCTGGGTCCATGTTCTGTGAACATCTACTAACATACATTTATAACAAACATACACAACCAGCGCTTTACGTTACCGGGACTTAACTTTCACACTTTATAGTTTATACTTCATATTATGAACAGAAATGGATCAAAGTGAGTTCAGGCAGACACGTTATGGACCTAAAAAATCACTTTCTAAGTCAATAACGTTACAGAAAAAATACACAAAGAATCTGAGCGTTGCTCCTTTTGTTTTGTTGCGTGATTATGAACTTTACATTTAGTTGTGTTTTATGGAGCCGGAGGAAGCAGCAGCAAACTGAAGGAGAACGATGTGTGTACTGTAGCTTGGACATATTCTGTAATATCTTAAGGTTAAAGTTAAAATAGCTCGTATCTTATGCTATAGAAAAAAAGAAAATGTGTTTGCTGCTACTGTATTGACGGTATTGATGGAATCTCGTCTGCCTTGAGATTGCATCGGTACTTTTACTTTTTTGAAATATCATCATCCTCGGGAGGAGAAGCATATCTTCCTAAATTAAATGAAATAAGAAGATTGTCTTCTTCATCTGTACTTTGCACTTTTTTGGGCTTTTAAGGCTTTTACGATCAAGCGGCGGCAGGTTGCTAGGCAACGGGAGCAGCGGAGGTAAAGCTGATGACAGCGGCAGGAAGCCCCCCGTAGGCCGGACCGTCCCACTTCAGAGGCCGCCCGGTTTGGCCCAAGCCGAGCGACTTTGAGACGCAGCCGCTGTCGAACTTGCAAATGGTGAAGCAGTGGAAAGGATTAGACGTCAATACATAACTAGGTAAGCAAGTTGAATTGTGGGAAAAACATTAAATAGTTATTCAAAGAAGAGTGTTTGTATGACTTCAAACATGTCTAAAGAGTCTTTAATTTAGTATGTCTTATTTTCAGTTATCCTGGCCAAATGATCGAGACGCAAATTCTCAATTCCTCTGTCCCTCACAGTCAATACTTGGTGATTTAAAAATGCCGTAGCTTTTTAATTAGAGTTAGAGCTCACGTAAATACAGTAGCATATGGTGAGATGACTCATTGTGTCTTCATGTCAAATAGAATATTTTTCTTCTAGACTTTTACACAATGGGTTTATGACAAAGCCTTTTTTACCTTAAAAAGGGGGAGGAGAAAGCTTTAGTTTTTGATAACCAGTTGATAGCCTTAAAGTTAGCAAGAATTTCCAGTTGGTTGGGTTAGTTGTCACATTGTCTCTGGGGTAGGTTGTCACATGGGACCCCCCATCAAACCATCGTGTTAATGTGCTGGATTACAATGTCAAAATAAATGACCTCCAAACGTCTATTCCGAACAACCGACCTCAGAGGGTCAAGGAACAGTTACGAGGTGGCCGAAGCAGGACTCATTTGCAGATTTGCGCACGGACAAAAATACCTTTATTTCAAGTATTAGAATGCCGAGGGCAAAACACGGACCAGACACGGGGAAGCAAACAACTCCCTCACATGGGAAACTAGTACCACGTAATGACTCGACAAGGGACACACAAGGTGCAGGTGATCGGACACAGAAGGAAACATCCGGAACGGAAGTAAAGTTAACCTAGGGACACGAGAGGCAGGAAACTACAAAATGAAACAGGAAACAAACCCAAGGACGGCAGGACAGACAAAGGTACCATTGGAACACACAAGGGGTTGGGAGGTAGAGGACCTGGGGACGAAAGGTCAGGCGACCGGGAGATACCCGTAGGGCGTTTGGCGTCGGGTCGCTGCGGGAACAGGAGGTTCCTGCTGTTAAAACGAGTTTGGATGATGAGTTTTGATACTGAGTATTATTGCTGACTAGTGTTCCTTTCTGACCACACTGAGCCATCTTGCAACATCTCACAGGCTATCAAAAAGAATCAATGCAGCTCTTAGAGGAAAAACATCTACTAGCAAGGTGTGCCTTATAAAGATACGGTGAGTATATATAGTGTTTCACTGCCGTAGATATAGAATTTCCAATTTTGATTAAATGGTCTCTGTCATGATTTGACAGTTTCACTGTATCATTTACGTTTTTTACAGTGTCAGTCTGCTGCTTTACAACCAGTCAGGGCATTTCTATTTTACCTGCCCAATGTGGTGTACACAAATGAAGTGATGTCTAGAATATGAGGACAATTGCAGAGGTTGAAGCAGGCTAGAGGACCGGCCATTCTTACTCAGCTACTGAGCGGATAGCGAAATCGCAGGAATCAAGGTCCGCTGGACGGAGGGATCCACGAGGCCGTCGTTCCTCAGTTGAATCTGGCATACGGACAACTCAGACACAAGAAAAATCCGACTTCCCATTCAGGAGAAGGTTTAAACACCGTTTATTTTTTTTGGTTTAGAGACAAAAAGGCACCCATTGATTATTTGTTGCAGTCACATTTACAACGAACACATTGGCACTGTAGCCGCCCTAAATGAAGACCCATTAGTCACACTGGACAGCCTCAGCATACAGAAAAAGTCAAACATGTTCCAGTTCCACCTTGATGCAATGTGATCAATACACAGGCCGTTGAAGCTTCAACACACATCAGATGAAAACAGGCAAACTGAATTTTTATATTCAGTAGGAGTGCATACTTGGTTAGTCTCAAGGGTAAACGAAGAAACAGAGAGGCCTTTCAGGTGTCTGGTTTTAACTGTGCTCTGCTGAAAGCACCTGGAGTGGTTCAGGAACGAGTCAGTAGATGTAATTCCTGCTCCGTCATCTTACTTGACATGCCAGAGTCAATCCATTCTGATCAAACTAGACAGTCCTCACACTGCAGAATAGTTGATGTTTTTGTGGGGGCGGGGAGGGGTAGTTCATGCAACATAAGGTTGCTAACCCATGAATATTTATGTCAAACAAAAACGTACGCATTTGAAATCACTTGAGGGGCCTTTAGGAATTCGTAGTGAATAATGGCGGAGTTACTCAATTTTAGGTTTGTTCCTGTGGAAATGATGCCGATTCTGTATTTCTGACAGTAGTAGAAACGTGAGGCGGAAGTTGGGGGAGAACCCCGATCAACTCCTGCAACACTGAACTAGCGGGACAGACACTCCATCAAGACAAAACTGAGCCGCTCACCCTCGCAAGGAAATTACAGCTGAAACGAATCCCACAACACCTACATAACCACATTGTGAGGGTTCGCTTCAGGGGTCAATGGACATTGTGACTAATTCTAAGACATTGGGGGAGAAACAATACATGTTCCTACAACACAGAAAAATGATTCAAATTTAGCAGTGGTACCGACAACACTCCTGTTTACATATTTACAGCAGCTGAAGCAGTAGGCTTTCTACAGCCAATGATGTTAGAGAAAAATACATCTTCTTGAAGGCTACCTAAAAAGAGCTGTACAGAAAATAATTAGATAACACATTGGATTGCTCCCTTTTTACATTGTTAGAGCAATGAAAGGTTCAGGCACAATATACACTCCACACTCCTTTTGAAAAGGGTGCATCCCTCCACCAAGTCACATGGTCCTTTGTGCAATCAGCTCCTGAATTCAGGCCACATGCATGCTAGTAGACATTGCAATGTGCTCGAGAAAAAGGTAACAGACGATGCACACAAGTAAACGCAGGTATGAGAAGTTAAGCGTTAATGAGAATCAGGGTTCATTCCTACAAAAAACTCTCCAATTCTGTAACAAGCCAACATTTGTTCTCCGAAAAAAAACATGCGTTACGTAACCAGGCAGAATAATGAAGGCAAAACATTAAGAGGCTTAAGAGCAGGTTATGCGCAGCGTGAGTACATCACAAATCAAACATGTATTTACAGAAGCAACCAAGTAAAAACGACAGATCCATGAGTAACCAACCGGTAACAATAACTCCTCTACACAATGACACACTTGAAGAGTAGTGTACTGACAAAAAGCAACGAAAGAGTCCACACCAGAGACTCACTGACCGTACTGAAAGTTTACATTTGGAAGCTTAGCAGGGGAAAACAAGGCAGAGGTGTGTTTTAATGGGATTTGGCAAAATATGTGTTTGTAGGCACAGTTAGTCCCTTTGTGCTTGGTCTGAAACGGGGAACTGGTCGCTGCAGTTCACTGGGGACACACGGGGGCGTGTAGCAACAAGACTCCGCCCCCATTGGGGGGCGGGTCCAGTACGAGCTCCACCCCTGGGGTTTTCAAATTTCTCTTTGCACCAAGCTAAGGTGGGGGAACGCCTCTAGTCTGTAGGACAGAGGTGAAACTTATTTGTAGGCCAGCCTGTGTCTGTCTGTCCCAGCCTGCTCCCACTCAGTACAGCACAATCCAACTGGCTCCAAATAAATTAATAGAGAGAAATCCCGGTTGTAGAACAAATTTTAAAAAAGAAAAGAAAAAAGAAATTAATATATATAATTATATTATAAATATATATAATATAATATAAATATATATAATTATAATATAAATATATATAATTATATTATATATATATAATATATATATATATATATATTATATAAATATATATAAATATAGAATTTAAAATTGGCTTTACAAGCAAAGCAAAACATCAAGGGCGAAAAAAGGAAATTAAGTTGTTTTCAGGTGACAAAAAAATAAAATAAAAAATAAAACATTGCGTGGACAGCAGTCAAAGTATTTTTTAATCAAAGATGACCGATACAGTAGAGGAACCCTGGAATGACTCAAAACCAACGAGCGGATTTGTGCAACACACCATCATTCAATGCAGAGCAGCCCCACAACCACTGCACAGACCGATCCAATGCCTCGGCGTTTTGTGAAATGCTAGGAGATCAGGCGAGATGGATCCGGGACATGAAGCATTCGAGGCTCGTCTGGTAGCGCTCTCCGCGTTGCACTAAATCCTTGAGGCAAGCAGCACGGGAGCTTTGTAAGGGAACCTCTCTCCATCTCAGCCAGTGTTTCTTCATGCCGCCGCCCCGTCGCCTCCTCACTCGCCGTCGTGACCACGACCTTTATCTCATGCTGGACGAGGCTCGGAAGTAGGAGAGGAATTTGAAGCAGAGGCTCACCACAAAATACCAGATGTTTCTCGCCATCTGGGACCGGGCGATGAAGACGCGCCAGATGAGCACCACCAGGACGGTGTTAAAGGTGTAGCGGATGTTCCTTAGCCTGGGGAACAAACACAGCTGGGATGAGGACTCCAAGCCGTAGGTTGGCGTGGGTTAAAATTGGGCTACACAGAGAATTTGAAGAGTTAGACATATTCATTTAAGTTCATGCCCTTCCCTTTTTATTCCTGGAAGGTTTCTGCGCTTTGTTACCGCTGGAGCGATGACTGACACGGACCGTATTACCCATTCAGAGGGCTAACGTGAAGGAAAAGCTCGTCTCCCGAAGGACGTAAGACACACGAGTGGTTGATGGAAGTACGGCCACGAGGCGTCGACTGCGGCGGAGAGTTAGATTCCACGCTTACTTGTTGAGGTGCTTGCGTGCAGCAGGCAGGCCGGACAGCTCTTCGTTCAGGACATATTTCTTGGTGCCCATGCAGTAACTTTCCATGTACTCGGCCCAGTGCAGCTGCCGCACATCAAAATTAAACATCTATAGAAAAAAAAAAAAATCACAGAAATCATAAACTTAAACAATGACCTTATGATTATGAGTTATTGACAAGATGTGTCATCTGAACTGATTATTATGACGCATTTTTTGCATCATACCAAACAGATACTTGACAAAGCAAAAAAAAAAAATGTAAATACAATGAAACACTAAAAAACTAACTAAAACGAAATGGCAGGTCACACACACACACACACCGTTTGTATGTGCTTTCTCTGAGAGCAGAGACATAACCTCCATACATCCCCCAGTGGTGCATTACACAAGGGGGGGAGGTTGCAGATGGCGGCAGAGTATCTCGCCGTTCCTACACAAACTACACAATACTCAAACCCGCTTCTAGACTTCCTCCTACAAATCACAGCGTTCGGTCATCAGTTATGAACGTCAGTCAGTCCCTCTTATTGTGGGAACAACAGCTCTAATGTGACAAACAGAGATTCTTTCAGCCTGGGGAAAAAAAATAAAAAACGTCTCTCCAGTGACATCAGCAGGAAACGAACGTTGCCCGTCTGTAGAAACGAGGACCCACCTTCTTATCCTCTGGGCTCATCTGCCCAATCAGCATGGCCACGTTGTCGTTGTTCCACACCCACGAGTGACTGGTGAAGTACTCCAGCACCATCATGGCTTTGTGGAGGCGCGTGATCGTCTTCATCATCCTACGGCACGCGAGCAGGGAAATGCAGCATGGGGGGGAGGGGGAAGGAAGGAAAGCGCCGGCAGGTGAATGGAATGGATCAGCGACGGCGGTGGAGTGGATGCAGACATGCGGAGGAGTCGTGGATGAGGGGCAGGACAGGGTTGTATGGCGTTGGAGGGGGGAGTAGACACACAGCTGCTTTTGTTTCAGCCGTTATTGAAACATTGGAGCTTTTATTTAGTCCCAAAAGTGATCCTGGAACAGGGTCAGACATTGTCCACGTAGGAGTTCTGCAGAACAATCCCAGATTGAGAGAAGATTCTATCGGGCAGATTTGGATTCCAGTAACTAATGAATGCAGGAGACCTTTAGAGTTGTACAGTGCTGTGTGTTTGTTCCCCTCTTCAACTTCAATCGCTGCACTTTCTGGAGGTTCATTTAACTACCTGCAAAAAGTCAACGCGACACTCACTATATGTGGTTCACAAAATTTCCTGTTGTTTCGAATAACAGCAGCTTGATCCAAAAAATAGGCCTGTTCTATCATTGAGCAGATCGAGATGACCTGAACGCCTCCTCTGAAGGACCCAGAGGACGTGACGGACATGCGTGTTGATGCTGCACATCGAAGAGCATCTCAAACCCCCATCTAACCAAAGCATACCCAGTGTAGGTCGAACAGACAGACAGCGTGAAGAGAGGAGCCGACCATGAGAAACGACCATGCAGAGGGTTCGCATTCTTTGGGAGGTGATCAGTATATTGGTGCCGTGGGACCAATGGAGGGGGGGGGGGGGTGGGGGGGGTCACAATTACAAAATGTTTTAAAATAAAACATGCTCCCATTGAGGTTTTGAGTCTTTGGCTCGCAAACATTTTTCACACATTCTGCCCGAACCCCTCCCGGATCCCCCGTAACCAGTAGGGGTGGGAATCTCTTGGCACCTCACGATTCGATTCCGATTCAGAGGTCAACGATTCGTTTCTAAACCGATTATTGATTCTAAACTGATGAAATGCATCTCGATTTTCTAAATTTTCTCAAATCTGAGTTTGCTACTCAGAGGTTGCTGATCACTTCCTACTTTATTTGATAATTAAAGAAAATCAACAGATGAATTACCTTCTCTAACTTTTTATAAAGAGAAAAAAAAAATCTTTGTCACAAATATGATTTTCTATCAACAATGAAAGAACCAACGCAGCTTGCATTTCAACACAATATGGAAGTAGCCGATGTAAAAAATATATTAAACAGATTCATTTTTCTTTTAAATGAAGAAAAAGCTGCTCTTAGTCTCAGACCGGTCCGTATTTGTAAAATACCGGAAAAAAGTCCAAATCTGTGAATATCTTGCCAACTTTCAATACGGATCGACTTTTTGGAAAATGGAAATAATGAGGTAAGATCTGCGCAGGCTCCTCCATAGTTCGGTAAAGTTATTAGATACTCAGATTCAGACTGACGGACCGGTCTGCGAGCTGGACGCGTTGCTCTTAATGTGCCGTAATGATGGTAAATGATGGTTGTAGCTGGTTGTCATCTACGCTCCACTACGATTACCGAAGGGGGGCGTTTGTTTTTTGACAAGGTTTTATCTCATAATTTCGACTTTTTATCCCCTTTCTTCAGTGCGGAAATTGGCTTCTATAGTTGTGTGGATGCATCACTCCAGCCAATCCAAAGACGGGGTTTGTAACCAATCAGGTGTAGAGACCATGGTGACTGGCTCCGCCCCCTCACTGTCAAAAAGAAAAACAGCGAGTGCGTAGAAAACACCTTCGAGCGCGAGCAGAGATTCTCCTCGCCAGCGAGGAAGTTCACGCTCCGCGAGCGAGCAAATATTTCGCGCGAGACAGACCTTTTCTTTATTTTTATTTTTTATTCCGATTATTAACTTTTCTGAATCGAGACCGAATCGATCTAGAGAGAATCGAGAGAAATCGAAAAATTCCCCCACCCCTAGTAACCAGTCAGGGGAAGGCACACGGTTGGGCGGCTTGCGGGAGAGGTTGGGCCGACTGCCATGGCACGGGGGGGGGGGGGGGGGGGGGCGGAGTTGGTTGCAGCCTTACCGGGGCTGCCTGCCGGTCAGCCGGAGGCAGCCGTCACAGAGCAGAGCCGGCAGCGTGTGGCTGACGGCGGTCCAGCACTGATTAGTAAAGGGGTTGGAGCGCAGATTGACATTGGGCCTTCTGAAGGCCTGCTCTAAGGGATTGGTCTTGAAGGTCATGTTTATACAGTACTCTGTAGGAGAGACATACACATAGGACAGGACAAGGGGGGGGGGGGGACACAGAAAGGACGCAATGAAGCAGAACGTGCGTTCGCTCCTCCTACTGAGATTTGGCGAGATGAAAAGGAGAGACCACTGCTGGTGATTCCAACACAGGCCACTGGTCTGAAGGGGTTTTGGTATCTGGATTTTTTTTAAAAAGGGGCGGATCCAGCTCACGGATCTGACAATTCAGCCGCGAGCAAAGCATTTGTCAAAAAGGGCCGATACCTGGTTATGGCTGCAAATAACATGAAGTCCTGAGGCGTCCATTCGGTCACGGGATTGAGACAACCTCAATGCTAACATTTTTGGAAACCCAACAGAGAATATGAAGATTGCAGGTAGCAGGACTTGTAGAGTGCAGAACCCATCACTGAACCTTGTAGTCAGGGCAGAATTTGGGTTATGCATTCTTCAACTCCCAACAGAACCAAACAGGCATCATGTAACACGTTAGCCGGGCAGCGACGACGTTAGCTTGGTACACTGAAAGGGAAGCGACAGGACCGAAGCAGCAGAGATGTGTGTGTGTGTATATGAGTGGGAGTAGCAAGGGTTGAGTTGGGGAGTCGGCGATGAGGGTTACCTGGGCTCTCGTCCAATCAGCCTGAGGTACAGATCATAGAGGAAGGCCGGAGCTTTGTGGCTCACGGCAATCCAGTACTGATTGATTAGGTGATTGGACGTGAGATTAACATTGGGCCGACGGAAGGCCTGCTCAAGGGGGTTCCTCTTGAATGTGGATATAACGTGGTACTCTAAGAAAAAGAAGGTTGTTTGACACAAGTCGTTAATCAGCAGTGCAAGACATTGCGGATGTTGTGTGTGGTAGACTGACAGCCGCTGGCAAAACAACAATCTTTCATCCGTGTGCACAATCTAATCCAGAGCTGCTCATCGGTACTCCAGCTGCGTGAAGATCTTTTATCTGGCAAACCGGTTCTCAAACCCGAGCAGATCATGCGACGCGGTCTTCCTCTACAGCTGGAGCTCAGAGGTCACTGAAAAGTTTATTAGGTTATGTCTTGTACAGCAGTGAGCAACAACCAGCCTGCTGTACAGGCGTGAGGCGACAGCTACTAACGTGGACCTTGTGATCTATCCAGGTCCAGAGAGGAACTCTACCCGTCTTTGGCAGCATGCGAGACTCAATGTGGAAAATTCCAAGAAAACCTCATGGCAAGTAAATCAAACCTCTCCTTCATCCGATTACTCAGCTTGTGTGAAAGCATGTAGATAGGGGCAATATCACCCAGCACTAGCACATTGTATCAAACAGCAGTGTTGCTATTCTTCTGCCCCCCCCCCTCTCGCAACCAACAAAGCACAATATAAAACAGAGTTGCACAACACAAGTTCATAGTGAACAATTTTCCCTGCAAGGCTTAACGGTTTACAGGCATGAAAACAGGTCACGGGTGAAAAAGGTGAGAAGGATATTACCCCTCTCGGGGTTTTCAACTGGTTTTGTCCCAGGGATCGTTTTTTGCGTACCGACGAGGGGGGGGGTGGGAATTGACAACAACTAATAGGGGATAAGTCATTAAATACTCGTCATGCATTATATTGCATTGCATATAATGTGTGCTGGTCAACTAGACTAAAATTAATTTTAGACAATTTTTTAGGTACTTTGAAGTCAAAATGCGTATCAGGTTGGCAGGTCTGCTTATTGATAGAACGGTGGAGCACTTTACCTTCTGCCTCGTCAGTCCCCTCACCTCAAGATCTACCTCCTCGAAAACGCTAGCGTTAGCTACCGGCGCTTTAGCTAGCTGGCCAACGTCGCGTTCTCTCCTGCGGTGTTAAATGACTCGACTCATCAAGCCGTAGCTAACGTTAGCTAAGTCGATGTCAACAAAGCTCCTGGGTAACTTAACTTATACCAGAAAATATTACAATCAATGAAACCAACACTCACCCTGTTCGCAATTCACTGAATCTCGCGCTACCTTCTGACAAATCTACCTCCTCAAAAACGCTAGCGTTAGCTACCGGCGCTTTAGCTAGCCGGCCAACGTCGCGTTCTCTCCTGCGGTGTTAAATGACTCGACTCATCAAGCCGTAGCTAACGTTAGCTAAGCCGATGTCAACAAAGCTCCTGGGTAACTTATACCAGAAACCAACACTCACCCTGTTCGCAATTCACTGAATCTCGCGCTCCCTTCTGACACGTGCACTGTTTGCAGTTCACTGAATATGAATACCCCCCCCCCAACAAAAAAAAAATCATCGAATCTACACGATTCACGTAGGTCCCCTAATTTGGTTTCAAAACGGCGAATTCCACCAAAAAGTGAGGGATTTTCATGCCTGAGTCAGCAGCAACAAAGATCCTGATACGCAGTTACAGGTCAACAGAGCTCTTGTGTGGCAGGCGGTGGACCAGGTTACAGTCGATTACACAGCCATTGTTTTCACAGAGGGCGTGTTAGCTTAGAAAAGAGGCGTCATACCAACTTCCCCCCAGTGAAATGGGTTGATCCCTCCAGTTGTGCAGTTGTACACCATGATGTTTTTAGACCTGTGATATGAAGAAAAGGCTCAGAACAACTCATCAACACAACAGGAGCAGAAGATGCAGGTGAGCGGACAGGTTATTCACCTGTTGAGCGTCTGTGACCCAGAGTACCACGCTGCGGCCAGCGTGGCGTTGATGACCACGTCGACGGGGACCAGGTCTGCCACCGCATCATTAGACGCCCTCATGGTGCGCAAGATCCCCTTACCGGCCTAGAGGAGGTGAGAAGAGAGTGAAAGTCGCCCCGCATTCGCTTCTCTGTAGAGCAACAAATGAACCCGGCCTCCTTCCATTGGAAGAACTTTGAGAAAGCAAATGGCTTTCTAACTTTCCAGCCAGTCAGCAAATACTGTATAGCAAGTTGTGAATCTGTAGTTCAAACATCTGAAGCGGTTGATGGTGACACGAGTCCATTAAACATCCCGGCAGGTCCTGTTGGTACTTACTGCTATGAATATTCCACTGGGGCCGTTGAAGTTATCGATCCAACCCTGAAAGCGAGGCAGGAGGGCAGAGCAGATGGTTAGCACTGACGTCGTTAGTCCATTCGTTGTGACAATAATTAACATGGAGCGTCTGAGGAGTTTCTTTCCATTCCCCGCGCACACGTGTGCGCTCTCAGGGGACACGTGGGTTGGACTCTGCTCTGATCCCGGTCAGCGTTTCACCAACACAAACCCTTTTCTTGGGTTTTCTTTCTCAACAGTAACTTGAGCAGAAACACGATGAAGGAGCAAACCAGCACCAGCGGCCTGAATCACTCACTGGGAAGGGTTCTTTCCAGCTGGCTCCCACTATGGAAGGTCTGACAATGGCTACTTTGAGGTCTCCGGCTTCCTGCTGCACCAGATACTCCGCCATGGCTTTGGTGTAGGTGTAGGTGTTGGGACGCTTCCCGATCAGCTTGGGAGTCAGAGCAGAAACCAGCTCGTCATCCATCCAGCTGGGGAAAAATAAAATAAGATATTCAGATTTGCTACGTTTACTTTACCACTGACAATATGAATACAAAACAATGTTAATGGGCCTTCAAAATCTTATCCTAGGTATATGCAATTCATAAACATCTAAAGGCATGAAGAACTAAACTGTGTTGAGGTGTGAGAACAGGATGAAGGGAACGTCTTCTGAGACGGGTTGCACACTTGCGGCCTTAATAGTGTACTTGAGCTCCTAAGCCTGACTGACGCCAGCGTGTCGCGTCTCCGCACGTCCCTTCAATCTTCCTCAAAAGCTTGACGCAACACACAATCCCTCCTGGAGATATCAGTATCTCCTCCCTCTGGAGGCCTCTGACGCTTTACTGATCCAGTTCAGCGGCTTCTACAGCATCAGTGTCACTAAGCAGCCGTTTTCTCTACCGACCACGGCTGAGCTGACATTAGCCTCCACAACACACCACCACTTGCTATTTATGAATCCGGTCCCAATTACCGTCACCGCAGCAGTTAGTTGACAGATCAGTAGAAGTTAATTGGCAACCGTCCAGATCGACTTACTCTAGAGAGTCAATGAGTCTCCGGTAGTCTACGGGGGGAGGGTACACCGTTTCCTCAATGAGCTCGCGGTCACAGTTGGCATAGGCGGTGGAGACGTGAAGGAAGACCTCCAGGTGCTTCATCTTGCGGGCCAGCGCCACCATCTTCTGGGTGGCAAGGACGTTCAGCTGCATCGCATCTCTGGGGGAAGGAAGGACAGTAAAGTTGACAACACAAAACAAACTAACAGAACCAGTTAGTCATTAAGCGTCCCAGTGTCTTGTTGGCAATGAGGGTTACAGATTTGGTACCATTATGCCTGTTCAGACACATTACATTACATTACATTACATGTCATTTAGCTGACGCTTTTATCCAAAGCGACGTACAATAAGTGCATTCAACCATAGGGTACAAACTCAGGAGAACAAGAAACAAGAAAGTGCAATTTCCTCAAATAAGCGAATTTAGAATTTGCTATAGATGAGTGACGTCACAAGTACAATTTAAGTGCTGCAATTTGTTAGTCTTTAGTCGAGGTAGAGTCTGAAGAGGTGTGTCTTTAGTTTGCGGCGGAAGATGTGAAGGCTCTCTGCGGTCCTGATGTCTTCAGAGAGCGCGTTCCACCATTTCGGCGCAAGGACAGCGAAGAGTCGAGACCTAGTCGAGTGTTTTGCTCTCAGTGAGGGAGGGACGAGTAGTTTTGCAGATGCAGAGCGGAGAGTGCGGGTTGGGATGTAGGGTTTGACACATGTACTAAAGCAGTGATCACCGGCCTAATTGGGCATTCGAATATATATATAAACTGATACAGGTGCTCATGAAATAGTCCTAAAACCCTGACCCGTACCGTACCGCTCGGTGGAAACGCGCCATAAGAACCCTCCTGAGTTCAGATCCGGACGGCTTAACCCAGAGACATAAAAACGACCACAACAGTTGGTATGAAATGACTCTGATGTTTTTGTTTGTTTGTCAATGAGAATACAGACGTCTTCCTCCAAACACAAACTATCGTCTCCCTGGTTTCATTCCGCAGCGTCTTTGGGTGAGCAGAACAAACAATTGGCCTAATCGTCACTCATTTGAATGGGTTCCGGTGTCCTGACGGCACGAAGCTTTCACGCACGGCCTCAACCGCTGCAACGCCGCAACCACCGTGGCTCCCTGGCAGGCGGCACTGCACGTTGTCCACCGCAGAATCAGGACCAACTGATGAACATGCATCGCAAAAAAAGGCCTCCCAGGAATGAAGAACAAAAGCTAAAATAAAAATTCAACCCACTTGAGCGGCTCGTTGAAGCGGATGGTGGCGGCGCAGTGGAAAACGACGTTAACGTTGTCAGCCAGGATGCTCTGATCCTCTTTGCTCAGATCCAGCTCCGGCTGCGTCAGGTCGCTGCTCACAGCGACGATTTTCTCGGCGAAGCCGGGATGCTCCTCTTGTAATCTTTCAAACAGCTGAGGAGGGGGAAAAAAAATAAAAATAAATATCAAGCCCAAGTTACAGTTCACACTAAACAAACAACGTCAGTGTGCAGTGGAATTTGTTACCATACAAGAGAACAGCCTCTATTGTTGCCACCTGTTGGATTCGAGGTGGTGTTTACACCTGCCCTCCTGTCTAGAGCCAAACGGCAGCGGCACGCTGCCCCGGCTGCTTCCAATGTTAAGTAGACGCCAACACACAAATTAACGGTTAGAAGCGCCATCTTAAAGAGGTACTCTCATGGTGACAATTTGTACTGCGCAGCTCTACGGGCCTCTATGCCTCTATTTTGGCAAAACATGGCGAAAACATCCAGATGATCAATTTGATCAGCAAACAAATCGAATGAGTACTCGGCAAACACTGGTGTGCATGATAAATGAGTTCTACATTTTAGCAGCACCTCAAATACGTCAGATCAGGGGTCTTCAACGTTTTTCAGGCCACGGTCCCCCAAAAACTGACGGCGAGATGAAGCAGGGACGCCCTATCCTACGGAGTTTGCTCCGCCGTCTTTTATTTTTGAGCTTTGCGCTCCTGAGCATGAACGCGATGTGATCCGGTGGTGCCGTCGCATTTGCATGACAGGTGCTGTGAGCGAATGCATGTTGGATTCATGTTAATGTGTATTTAAAGACAAGAAATACAATTCTGAAAGACCAGAAATCAACACAAAAATGTCGCAACCCCCCCCCTGCAGTACCTCACTGTTAGCGCCATCAGTGTGGTTGAGCCTGTTACCACTTTCAGTGTGTTTACATGGTGGTATAATTGGAATCTTTGCTTAGTCGGACTATGTTTCGGGGGGGGGGGGGGGGGTGCTATTATCCCAATATACACGGCAGTGAACAAATTGAATCATTGGCCGAAAGCACGTCATATTCGATACGACAGGTGGCGCTGTTTTCATTACAACTAGTTGTGATACACCCATTTCCGCTTGACCTCTTCACCACAACCAACGACAACAACATTAGGAGAAAGATGGCGAGCGGAGAGCAAGGTGAAGCTACGTCCCTCTACTGTCTGTGCGTGATGTTAATAGGAGCACAGCGAATGCGAATGATTTGATAACGGAGAGAAGACGCCGTCGGGATCTCGAGCACGCGCAAAGACGCAAAGTCCAGTTCCTCATCCGATTCACCGTCACATGCCGCAATAGTCGAACTATCAACCGGATCGGATCGAGTTACCCAGGGGTGTTAGTCGGATCGTAGTCGGGCCGCACGTAGTCGGACACGGATCGTTCCATTTCGGTCCGACTAAGCCAGTTATTCCAATCCATGTAAGCAGGCTGACTGACACGCCGAAACTCAGAGGCTTCCCACTCACACGCAGTCCTCACCTTGCAGTTGACCATGTCGGCGATGCGGACCTCCGGGGACTGCCCAGCTTTGGACCTCACCATCACGTAGACGCTTTTGACCCCGGGGCAAGACCTCAGCAGCTTCTCCAGCAGCACCTTGAGCAAAACAGGAAGGAGACGCTGAATGAAGCGTTTGACACGTTTGCATTATGCGGCCAACCAGAAGGCGTTCATTACACGACACGACACACTCACTACTTTAGACAATAAAATCATCATATTCCAATGACTGCCGCACTGTCCTCATTCTTTCTGCCTCATTTCGTGGTGGGAGAAGAACCGCAGCACAACCGATTTCAGCATCAACGTGTTTGGATACTTCCTGTGTGTAAGGAAACGTGTCCTTCACCCTGATTAAGCAGAAGTAGAGTTCGACGCTCGTCGTCGTCTGAATGAAGGGAAAGGATTTTCCAAACAGCTCACACGCGTGGTTCAGTAATGTCCCCGAACTGCTCAAATACTACTGTACCTTTCCCATGAAGCCGGTTGCGCCGGTGATCAGGACGGTTTTCCCTGCATAGTATTCTGGGATGTTCACCATGATGTCTGCTCAGTTAACACCACTCCACCTGTGCAGACACGACAAGGATTAAGAAAAGACAGGGAGAGACCAACCCAATATTGGGTTGGTATCAGGCGGGAGTTGACTAGTGCGGGAATGTGCACGAGGGCGGCGAGGATTGCGCAGGTACAATGGTTGTGGAAACACTGAAACGTTTGCAGAAGCTAACCACAGTTAAATAAACAGTCAGCGGACATATTGGAAGAACTTCACCAACAGTACGGTACTGCTCACGGAGTTGAACCGGTTATACAGCTTTGCATTCAGTCACACTTGGGAGCACAATAGTCTCCAAATCCAGCATTGCATTTTACTGCCATTATCATCATCATCATCATCGGTTTCATGCCTGGAAAAAGTCAAAACACTGTTAAACTGTTACCGTAAAAAAAAAAGATAATTGGAATGAAGCCGGATTTCTTTTTCAACCTCTCCAACTCCAAACTTTGTTCTGCTTTACTTGCTGTGATGTGGACACGTTTGTTAACCCTGATACCTCCATGTTTTAAAGTGCTGCATACCCTGCAAGTGGGGTTCTTTTTTTTTAAGCCAAATCTGAAAAATGTATTTTAGCTTCGTGCCATTATAAATTTAGACAATTTACACATCTGAACACACTCACTTAGTGTTATTTTATTATTACATTGTGCAGAAAGACCTTGTAGACCCATTGCGATTTTCCACAATATGTGATAAAATCTTAAAAAGGTTTCATTTATTACAAATATTTTATTTATTAGAAAATAATTATTTTCCCAGTTTAAAAGTCAAAAGAGGATCCACTTGAAACACACAAATACTCCAGTCCACTTCATTTAACCTGCTCAGTGATTTAGACTGGATTTGGGGGAAAAGTGGGTTTGAGGAAAGAATCCAACACATTTTCCGACGTGGGTTCTCTTTTCCGAGTGTGCACTTTTTCTACAGTCTACACTGTAGAAAAAGGAAAAGAAAACACAAGGCGGCGTGCCCAAACTTTGGACTGGTACTGTACGTCGTACGTACCCGTTGTCGAAGACCGTTAACGTATTGTTTAACATATTTAACGGTTTAAAAACGCACACTTGGCTGACGGTGGACAACATATTTGGCTGAGATCTGCGAGCCAGAAGCTCAGTGCGTGTTGACCCGGCAGTCTCCTCTCTGGACGTCACTGAACGCTCGGCAACCAAACAAACTCAAACCTGGTCTCGACTGCACGCAAGAAAAAGCCGTTTACTGTTAAGGAAACTTTAGAAAATAACCAATTGGCTACCGTGACAACTGCTGGGGGGGGGGGGGTAAAGACTCTCCAACCACACTGAAGTCCTCCAATTCGCACAGCAGCTTAAATGCGTGGAGGCCGTGGTGACGGACAACGATCCCACCGGGGTGCATCCGTCTGCAGCAATGGGACAAGATGCAGCGATGATGATGATGGTGGTGGTGGTTGTGGTGGTTGTGGTTGTGGTATCACAAGAGGTTGGTATGGACTTCTATTTCAGGTAACGAGTCAGGTAAGAGAGTGAGTCACAGTTCTGCAGAGCCAGACCTCAAATGGTCTCTAAATGAGATGCTTTAACTAGCGAGAGTTATCACAAGCACCTCAAAGGATCCAAAAAGGTGTGTTTAGAAGGTGGCAAAAGACATTTTGGGGAAACAGTAACACGGAACTATAACTTTAGGCTTCGTGAAGAGGACACATTCCTGCACGAGGACACGTCGACGGGAGACACCGCGAGGCGACACGCGGTCCCCGGTGAGTCCCGTGCTTCTCGTCAGACGCAGATTCGCACCAAGGGGGGGAGAGAGAGGGAGAGAGAGAGAGAGAGAGAGAGAGGGAGAGAGAGAGAGAGACCACCGGGACTCTGCGGCGGAGAGGAGCGGCGCGGGCTCGCGGCGGACGCGAGGCCGCGCCGCGAGCCCGCGCCTTAAAAAAAGTGCCTCGCGCAGTCAAACCTTCCGCATTTGGAGCTCCGAGCATCACCACCGGGGACCGTTACGGTTTCCGCTGAGCATAAAGGGGGGGGGGGGGGGGGTGTACCGGTAACGACCGGCTGGCATTGCGACTCGGTCCCGTTATCTGCGCACGTCCCGGAGCGGCAACTCCCGGCCGCGCCTCCCCCTCGCCCCGGCGCATCTCTTCGCACACGACGTCGCGCGTCGAGCGGTAACGGGCGCCGCCGTCGCCTACGGACGGCATACGGTTCGCGGGCGGGAGGGGGGTCTGTGCTGTACGTACCCGAAGACGTCGAAGGCTTCCGCGGGTTACCCTGAACCTCTGGCGCAGCAGCAGCGACGTGGACACGTTCCGGCCGTAAAAAAAAAAACCCGACGAGAGTGCGCGCCCGCAGCAGGAAGCAGCCAGCGGATAAACGGGGCCGCCGTGACGTCACGGCGGGCCCGGCTGCGCAGATGGCGGCGCGAGGAGGAGGGCGCACTCCGCCGCGTTTTTTTTTGCGTCGCTTATTTAAAAAAAATAAAAATAAAACGACCATGCGTGGAAATGAAACTGGAACCCGGTGACAAATGACGTGCAGTGTTGCATGTCAACACTAAAGCGGGCGCGCGACATCCTGTTGGCAACACGACTGTGTACACCACACATTGCGCTAGTTCCTCCCCTATAAGGATAGTGGAACACGCCACGACCGTTCGCTTCCTTTCTCTCCTTGAGCCACAGTTAAGCCACAGTGCGTCTAAAAGCCAGCGATTCCCAACGTGTGGGCCGCGGCGCACTGGTGGCCCGCGAAGGTACTGCAGGTGGGCCGCGAGAGGTGATTTTACAATGGATAAATAAAAGGTTTTTAATTTTCGATTTTTGAAAAGTTTGAAATTAATATAAAAATATGTCAAATGGGGCGCCGTCTTGTAGTATTAAAGTAAATATATATGAGCTCCGGAGAAAATGGTATACAAAACATACATTGTCGGTTAATACATTTTTAGGTCATTTACTCATCCCTAGTTTATGTTTTGATCAGAGTCGTGATTAAAGTTTTGGGTGGGCCGCAAAAAAAGAGTTTCAGATTTCAAAGTGGGCCGCGGCGTTCTCGAGTTTGGGAACCGCTGCTCTAAGCATTTAACATCCTGTAAATAGTAAGCTTTGTTACTTTGAAATTAGAATGCCACTATATGGCAGAATTATTCTTCTGCACTTGTTCCCATTCCTTCCATCTGGCATGAAGAACCCACCTCCTCAATGTGTGATGTCAGTGCCCTAGTCATGGGCAATCAGGCCAGATCAACGTGTCGAGGGCTCCCGGCGGCGCATTCTTGCCTCATCCAAGTGTGAAATCTGTATACAGTCTAGTGAAGGCTGCAGAAATACAAACCACCCTCCACCCATGTCTTGAAACTACAGGAATCCCTAAAAGGCAAAACGGGCCACATGGTGTTAGACTGCAATCCCCGAATGCTACAAATTTCCCTTCTAAATGTTTTATTTAATTAACAAAACCAGTGCAAACCACAAGAAAAAGTTCATACTCGATTTTAAAGAGTGACATCTTGCAGCAAAAACAAGCACAGAGCTACCGAAAGACACAGCACGGACATAACAGCCACCAAAAATATGCAGGATGAAGGTACAAGGCGCCTGATTACATAGTGAAAACTGCAACTACAAAAGCACACAAGGCCTCTGTGCTCTGTGCTTTGATCAACAAAATATGTAAAACTCGTTTTTCCTTTCATATTTCAAATTGAAAGGTTTCTATTTACATCTGATTTGCTTATCAGGTGAACAGCATAGACCGTTTTTTACCAGTGGAAAAAGTAAGGATCCAGCACTTCTGTTAAGACATCTAGCACCCTCTTATGGATACAGAAGCACATATACAGTATCTGTTGCTGTTACACATTTAGTCTGTAAGGGAATTGCTGGATGATGAACTTTTGAATAAACGAGGGTCTACACCAGACGTTTCAATAGAGGAGCATTTCTCGGTTGTTTCTACTGAGAGGTTTTGGTTGACTCCCCTCTTCTTTCTCTTTATCTCCTATCATCTTCCACTTATATGTTCCATGTCCACAATGAGCCCATTAAGATAAACAAATACAGTGGCTTGATGCGTGCTTAGTGTCTCAGCCAAACTTTGTAGGTGTCAAAATATTAAAATGTGTGCAAGTGAGGCTGGCAGGTCACCAATTTGTATTAACAGCATGTGTACAAGATGTGTTTCAGGTACAAAGGTGGTCTCTTTGACGTTTATTAACATGAATACACAGCTTTTTAACTGAGGAATTAAAATGGTATTTCTTAAGGCGGCAGATGACCTGGAGTCTCTGGCAATAGTCAACGTTCACCTTGTTTATGGCAGGTGTTTCATTTCATTTATTTATAAGGCATAAACAGTACAGTGCAAGTCGTGTCTGGAAAACAGCATCTGTCTCTACCGTTGATCAGCAGGACGCGGATGTTCATGCGCTCTCCATCTCCAGTGCTACTCTCCACAAACAGATCCTTGTCTGCGTGAGGAAGAAAGAGCAAGTTAGAGAAACGTCACATTCTCATTTCAGGGGTGTTATTAGCGTGAACGTGTCGACTTTGTTTGCTCTCACCTGCGAGATTGGCACTGGAGGTCGTCGGCACAGGGGCAGTGGTCGCGGGGACCCTCCTGGTCCCAGGCCAGCATGTCCGCCAGCAGGTTGGGGCGGCTCAGACAGGACTCCCCCTTCTCCGGTTTGGGATTACAAACTGGAAACAACAGCTCTGCGGAGGCAGCGGAGAGAGGAAACAATGGCCCGGCCCGTCACAGTGGGGCACCCGAACACGAAATACGAAAGCCCACTTGAGACACCCGCGCCCCCCGATTCACAGACATAAAGAACGGTCTAAGACAGGGGTCTCAAACTCGCGGCCCGCGGGCCAATTGCGGACGATATTTTGTGGCCCCATCCTTAATATGAAAGTGTAATGTTAGTGCGGCCCACTGTCAGCTGCTGTGTGGGACATGTTATGATGTTCTGGTTTCCTACTGTGTGCTTGTCCAGTGAACGTGGCATGCGTGTGGCTGACATGGGGGGCGGGTCGTGTGTGTCGGCCGAGGTGCAGAGAGCAGGAGGGTGAAATTCAGTTTCCTGCCCTCTTTCGCGCAGGTGATCATGTGACTAACCGTTAGCATCGCTCGTTTAATAAAGTTTTCCTTTACGACTCACACTAACAACACATGAAGCATCTGACGTCACCGACGAGCGTCTCCGTCCATCACTACGCAGCTTCGATTCACGTAACTTCACGTTTGGCTATAAAGGAATTCCAGGGTCACATGACCTTAGGTCTCCCCCGCTGAGTTAAAGGAGGACTAGTGTTGTAGTCTCATTCGGACCGATCCCCCAGGGTGGGGTTCAATGACTGCTTTTGAAAGTGAGTGTTAAGTTGTGTTATTGTCGACCATGCCGTTCGGACGCTAGTCTGGCCCGCGTTCGGTGGAAGTGGGCTGCATCTGGCCCGCAGCTGATTTGAGTTTGAGACCCCTGGTCTAAGGCAAAAGAACCGTCACCTCGTTGGAAGGCGCAGCAGAGATCTGGCCTGCAGTCTCTCTGACCCTGGCAGATGGATCCCTCCGTTCCTTTGGTGGCGTTGACCGTGCACTGACCCCACACGCACAACCGGTCCGAGCAACACTCCTCGTCCATAGTGCACGGCTGGGCGGGGACACACAAAACGAACGCACGCTTCTTATGTTTGGTGCAGCAGTATCCACTTGAGCTATCCGTCGAGCTGTTAGCGGTGGCCCCTTCAACTTTGCACGGGAGTAGAAATGCTAAATGCACACAGGGTAGGAAAGGGTGATCTTCATGCAGATGAATATTCCGTCAGTCACGATCTCGTGCGATTAGAGCCATTTGCCTTTTCTGTGACATTGATTTCGCGAGTGATTCGTGGCCTTTTTGCATCTTCCAAGTGACTATTTTATGGTAACTTTCGGAGATCACATGGATCATATGGATTATTTAAAACAGTGTCTCTGGTCACCGTTAAATTGTTTGTGCCGTCGATCGCAAACTCAAACCGTTGGGCTGAATCCCCACCATGTCCGTTTGTATGCAGGGGAGGCACTTGGAGTTCTCAATCTCGTACAAGCAGTATTTGAGGAGACCGCAGTCCTCATCCACCATGCACTCCTGGATTGAGAGATGACAAAAGGGTTACATGCATATATTTATGCCTACATCTTTAAATTTACACAAATAAAAAAACAGCATTGTGTGGGTTTTAAACATTTCAACTTCATTATTTGTAATTTTGTTGTATTTATTATAGTATTATATATGTATAGTATAGTAATAATTGCATTGATCTATAACACAGGCTCATACTGAAGCTGAAGCTGCCAACCAACTATTGTTGGGGGTTACATTCTCTTCTCATTTTCCTATCTTCTCCGTGGAGTTGAAGTTTTTCTCCATCTCCATGGAAACTGCCTGACGAACATAAGAGTGACATCAGAGTTTTCCAGATCTGCTCTATGATCATGATCTTCATCCTAAACTTGTACTGCTGCCAAAGCTTCTTATGGTTGAATTCAAAATATGGTGTAAATTCCTGTTTGTTTAACCAATTGTCTACAAGAACATATTAAATACAGCATGCAACACTTTTCCAGTGGGTAGAGGAACAGGCCCTGTTTTGATCTCACTCCCGGTCTTTATCTTCATGGGCTGCCTTTGGGAAATCAGTGTGGGAACCTGATAAACCCAGTTCCCCGAAACCGTGACTTATTGCGGCGGCTTTGAGGCGGTGTCCCGGGCAGCTCAGCTGATTCGCCAAAAGGGTAAATTTGGTTCACGTGCCCCCGGGTTTGCCGACTCTCAAGAGGGCACAGCCTTTGTGACGCGTTCATGAAGCAGAGAACCCCAGGGGCAGGAGACACGGGCCCACCCTCGGCTCACACTTCACCGACTCTCGGTATTTTAATTCTAGGTGACGACCGACAGGCAGCAACAAGCCCGATGCCGTCCGCGTCGCCTCGTTCGGATTGATCCAATAACAGCTGTGTGTTTTCTACGTCTTACGGGACGGAGCTCTTTCGGTCATGAAAGCTGATTTTGATTCTTGATTAAAGATCGATTAAAGAGAGCTTTTACTTTCTTAACCTTCAAGGGCAAACGCAGAATTGGCGGTTCTCAAAAACCGCGGCCAACAATGGCACACGGGGTCAATGCAGTAAACACAATTGTTCTTCTCCAAGTGTCCACACTTCCGCTTAACTCCAGATGGCGATACGGGATCATCTCACGAGTGGAGGAAAATGATCCAGTAAGACGAAAAAGCGAGAAATATGACCGCTGTTAATCCACAGGAGCGACTCAATGATGCTGAATCTTAACTATGGGATCAACTGTAACTGGGTTATTTTGAAACAACAGGTAAACACAGCAGCCGAGGATTTCTACGGCAGTTTTTTTCTTATATGAAGCTGCAACAACGTTTGGTGAACTAACTGCTGTGAACATTCCAGCTGCTAAAATCCCCCTTTAAAAAGTTCCATCAGCAACCGAGGGACATTTAGTTGGGGTATTACTGGGTATTTTCCATGAAGTGCACCAACTCGACTGCAACTTCCCGGAGTGTAATTTGAGTTTGACTCCACTCACCGGCTGGAATTTTTATTTCTTTTCCACATGCAAAGTCTATTAAAAGCTCACAGGAAAGTGAAAGATCAAAACCGCTGTGTGGTAACGGAAAATGGAAAAACAGAGAGCTCCATCCATGCCGGGCCTCCTGTTAGGAAGAACCGTGAAAGCTATACATGTTGGGTCTGTTTGCTGGATGATTTACCTCTTTACAAAGCAGTTCAGACAATACATCTAATATAAAAGCAATATAAAATTGAACTAATTAAATCAAACCTCCGAGGGAAGCGAAACATGAGAATTATTTTGGTCAATTGTAATAATGTGAGCTGAAAACAAACTACAAGGACACTAACAGGCCACAATGCGTCCGTTCTAATATTGACGCGGATCGGACCGAGGAAGCAGGAGACTCACGTGATCCGCACTGTTCCAATGGCCAGAAGTCTCGGCATGGACGCGTGGAGGGTGAACATATCCTGTTTTATTATACGTCTCCTACGGCAAAACGGAGTGACATGTTGTATCAATAAAAGGAAAACTACCCACAGAGTTTGTTATCGGTATCAGAACCTTAGAGTCCCTACTGAACCCAATAAAGATGTAAAAGTAGTAAAACTGTAAGCTACAATTGTTTTTATCTGTTCATGAAATCGTGGCTGCTGAGATGAAAAGGTTATTTCTGAGAGTTTTGACCGTGTTATATAAAAAAAAAAAGGGGGCCCCTACCTTGTCAGCTCCGTATGGGACCCGGACCGCTCTGCCTCCATCCATCGTTGCCTTATTTGTTTCATCCGGTGAGGTAAGGGAGGATTTTGCACTCTCGGTAGTTATCTGTTGGTTTGAATGTTCAGGTACAAACGGAATTCATGAATGAATCTCTCACAGAATAAAGCACCTACATTATGTCTACATTCAGCCTCCATGTGGAGAGGAAGGGTCCTCAGGGGGCAACTACGATTGATGGTGATCTCTATGTCGTGGATGAAAGGAAACTATCCAGCGGAGGCCCAACCTGCTCCACGGCTTCCTCCAGGAGGTGCCGGGTGTCCTCCATCAACTCCTCCACCTCTCGGAACATCTCGTTCAGACCGATGGCGTCCCGCCGCTCCACCGCGCCGTGCGCTGCCCACGCGCACAAAGTCAGAGGCAGCAGCAGCAGCAGCAGCGGCAGCGCGAGCGCGGACATCTTTCCTCCTCCGAGCGGCGGCTCCGTGTGACGCACGAGGGGGCGCAGCGCGCACATCTGGAGGCGGTTCTATTTGGGGACGGCCGTGGGGGGAGCTGGCGGGGTTCGAAGCTGGGACGGATCAACTTTACGTTGCATGTTGTGATGTAGGATATATGTCAAACTCAAAGGACCGAGTAGCTCCGCGTAACGTTTGGCATTACTTTTAGCGTAAAATACGGAAGTACCATAGTTTTTTTTTTAAACTGAAAACTAGAAAGCGGAAATGGGCGGCCTGTTTGCCTGTTTGCCTGTTTGCCTGTTTTCCTTGTCCAAATAAAAAAAAAAAGAGAAAAAAACGCATTTTTCTTTCTTAAATCAGTTTTTGGGCTTTCATCTATAAAACGAAATACGAAGCACAGCAGCTGGACCGGAAGTACAGACATTTTCACAGTAAGAGTCAAGAGTAAGAGTCAAGTACACACATATGTATACATATATATATATATATATATATATATATATATATATATATATATATATACATATATATACACATACATATATATATACACATACATATTTATATATATATATACATAAATATATATACATACATACATACATAAATATATATACACACATACATAAATATATATACACATACATATATATATATATATATATATATATATATATATATATACACACACATATATATATACACACACACATATATATATACACACACACATATATATATATACACACACATATATATATATATACACACACACACACATATATATATATACACACATATACAGGCTAGATGTCTCGCCCGCGTTGCTGGCCAACGGAGTCGAACGTCCGCGTATGCAGTGTCATAACTACATCTCTGACGTTTATAACAAACCAAACTGTTTCAAAATCGGTTGAAAATTGAGCAAGTTATTATTTGAAGTACATATTGTCAGGGAGCTGCATGGCGGGGAAGGTAGGACTCAGACGCAGAGTTTTCAAAAAGAAAAGGGACTTTAATTGTCAAAAGCAAAAGGCCGAAGGGGCAAAAAACGAAGACAGGAACGAGATCGTGGACAGGGACTAGGACTTCCATACATTGAACAACGACGGGACAAGTGACAACCGACACACACGGCTTAAATACACAAGGGAGGTGCAGGTGATTGGACACAGCTGGGAACAATCATGACATGACAGACAATCACAGCGGACGACAGGACAAGGCAGGAAGTGACGTGACCCAGGGAGAACAGAGGAAGGAAACTACAAAATAAAACCAGACATTAACCCAAACCGTGACACATATACCACTACTAACACAATGTTAATTGGCAGGGGCGTAACCATGGTTTAGATGGGTCGCGACCCAACAGTTGAGAATCACTGGTTTAGACACAGGGGGGGGGGGGGGGGTCCAAATGAATACCCTTCCCCATCAGTTTTTTATGGGGAAGGGTATTTATTGGGAAGTGCATTGCAATTCTATATTTATTTATGAAAAATCGCACATTTAGAACATAGTTTCGAGGACCACATTGACCATTTGAATTCACATCTAAAGAAATAGTGTAATTCTGATTTGGTGATTTCAGCAGGTCTGTCTCTCTCCTTGTCTCACTGTGCTGCCGGCCTTGTAACCACATGTCATTTTATCAGAGGAACAGCGACTGACCTTCATGATCTATCATTTAATATTCTGCTTTTACGAGGCAACTCGTTTTATTTGCTTTCACATTTAGCTCGGTATCAAGTTACTTACTGGCTGGTCCAATTTCTCCGCTTTTTAGGTAACCTCAAATCCTCCATTACCCTTCCTCCTCTCCAACAAGTTAACTAACGCTAATGCTCCTCTGACTGATTGGTTTGTTTCCGGTTTACGGCCAATTAAACCATCGATGGCAGCGAGTATTACCCAATTAGGGGCAGAGTAGGACTGTCACGGTGTGGTTTTATTTCCTGTCTTATTGTGTAGTTTTCTGCTTCCTGTCTCCCTGGGTAACTTCACTTCCTGCCTTGTCCTGTCATCGCCTGTGATTGTCTGATTGTTTCCACCTGTGTCAAATGCAGAGTTTAAAGCAAAAAATACTTTAATAGTCAAAATGCAAAAAGCAAAAGGCCAACGGGCAGGACCAGGCAGGCAGGAACGAGGAACATCCAGGACGATAGACAATGACGCGACAAGTGACAAGAGACACACAGTCCGTCTGTCCAATCAGAAGGGTCCGTTCTCTGCTGTAAGGCCCTACCCTTTCCGTAAGAAGTTAATGTCGTTGTGTTTTCCTATTTGCCGTTGTGCTTTCTTATTTGTCGTTGTGATTTGCACTTCAGAGCCACCGTAGATAATTGCAAAAAAAAAGTTTGGAACTGCAGAAAAAGCATCTATAGTTAGGGGGTGGCATCCTGTTCCATAAAAGTCTGACAAGAACCTTCAAAAGGGAGCAAGCAGGAAAGGGTTAACAGACAAAGTGTGTCAGAAGAGATAAGACCATGTACTGCTTCATCCAATAAATGACAATGATAAGCACTGGCTCGCCCAGGTATGCCAGACGCCACTATACGTGTGGGACATTAATCTCCCACAGGTGTAAAATCTTGTTCTTTCAATAAAATCAAGTACATTTTTGTTCTGACAGTGTTGGAAATGCCAAGGAGCCAAAGACAAATTTACTCAGTTAAGTTCAACTGTGGAACATGGTGAGCTCTCTTTTTACGTAAAACACTATTATTCTGAATTATTGTTGATAATTTAATTTAAATGCTTTGATAACTTTTACATCGTACACATATGCCCGTTCCAATGGCTAAGTATGGCACCTTTTTACTATGGTATATTCCATACAATCTGTGGATTTCAGGGGAATTAATAACTTTTGCACTTTTTTTTGCATTTGGTTATGTACATTAAGAGTGCAGAGTAAAAAAAAGGCCTCATCTGTTTTTTTACTGCCGATGTTTCAAATGTTGCAATGTTTATGCTTTTGGGAATCAAGAATCCGTTGTTTTATGACTGCTAATATTTCAGATTTTTATAAGATTACAGTTGCTTGTCAGTTATGCACATTTTAGAAGACATAAAAGATCAAAGTCACTGGGTTATCAAAAGAAGACAAAATTTGTTGTGCATTACGCACATCCATTATGTGAAAATATATTATCAATGTTACTGCTACATACGACAGCAGACTATAAGAATACATTATAGTCTGCTGTCTCCCCTCAGATACTGTCAAAGCTTAAAAATGTGTAAATTTTGAGGTTAACCAACAATACAGTAAATATTTAAGTAAGATATTACATTTAATAACTGTGAATCTCACCATACGTTTCTTACGATGTGCATACTGTGACTTTTGCTCAAATTCAAACCTTTATGGATTTTGTTTCCTGATTTTGCCCCTTTATTATTTTTTCGGAATCTGTAATTCCGTAATTGGTATTAGTCATTTTATTTTTAATAGTTTGGTATTTCTAATTGCTGAAAACAAGCATATGTAAAAAAAATATTGGATTATCATGACAAAACCTAAAAGAATAAATGATTATCAAAATTGCTTTGTTTTGTTCAAACTCCGGTTGACGTCTCTTGTCCTCAAGTCGGGAGGGTCCGTCTCTTCCACGATCTGTCCCCACCACCAGGGGACTCTGTTTACTGCAAAATGTGCTGAACTTTTCATCAGCAGATCCAACAGGTTTGTATGACCAGCTCAGTAGTCAATATGAACCTATATGTTTAAGATTAGTATTTTATCTATTCGACAGAAATAATTTATCCACATATTTTTAGCTAACCATTTTTTTCTATTAAAGGACAACAATGGGTTTATTTTTTGTTTACAATTATTGTAACACGGTTCTCATGTCTGAGCTGCAGTAATTTAAAATCATCTACACTGTTAGCAATCATATGTTTTTTTACAGCTGGATGGAACAAACGTTGAAAAGTTAAGAATGGATATCTATCTACCTTTTGCTCTTTCAACACTTATCCATTAAGAAGAAGTTACTCACACAACAGTGAGCCTCAGACAACACACATCAGAGGTGCTGTCACTGATTATTAACCATACGTTTGAAAAAAATGACATACAGCCTTTAATTGAATTTCAGAAAGAGAAAACGATAGTATATAATATTATTGTATAATAGTATATAATATTTTTTTTGTTCTGCAAAATGCCTTTATAAAAAAAAGGTTTGGAAACACCTTTTTCATGATGCTAATGTAAATAAGGCATTGAGAACATACCTATGTTATCTCATAATTGTTATATTCAATATTCAACTGTAACAAATTATGCCTAGTTTTGTTCAGTGACCCTATTTTTCCAAGGATGTTTTGTCTACAGTATCTATCTTCCCATTTAAATTAGGACTGTCGCTGCTTACTTCCCAGTATGGATGTAGTGGGGACAGGTGTCTGTATTGCGTGTTTGCTGCAGCCAGCAATACAGTATGGATATAACCTAAGTCTGAACATTGTTTATAGTTAAAACCACATATGCAAGAGGATTCCTAGCGAGGAAGAGCAGCAGTGACATCGACACATTACGGACAAACCAACAACGAGACGAGGGACACATAGTTTACAGTAACAGGAACAGTGGCGGCTGGTCCATAGAGGGCAATGGGGAACGGCCCCACCTTAAGCTACAAAAAAAAAGATTATAATTTAAAAAAAAATTAATACATTTGACAAATATATGTCAATATGTGTCTATTTGTGTTTTTTAAACATGGAATGTACCCAGTTGTACTTGTACATTAAGAAATTTGCACAAAATATATCCTGCACGTCATCTTTGCTTGTCTGCACGACGAGTCTCGCAACGCGCCATTTAACAACATAACAAGAGCGACCGCCGGCAGTCTCCTTCCAAGAAGACCCGACCCGAACTTGAGTGCCGAGGGCAGTTTACAATCTGAAATACTTCCTGAATCAAAACCCTGTAACGGGGAGAAAGAAAAAGGAAGGAACCTTGGGGTGAGCAACCAAGAAGGGGTAGCCCCCACAGGATGGCCAGAAGTGCAAAATATGGATATCAGAAGTGATAGATGTACAGAATAAACAACATAACAGAGTTATAAGGTAGTATTCAGAAAAGTGATTCAGTCTGGAACACTCGTCATATCATTTCAAGCCATTTCAGGAATCAGGAATCAGGAATCAGGAAACATTTATTAGCCAAAATATGTCAAACATACAGGGAATTTGTCTTGGCGGTTAGTGCGTGACAGTAGACAGACAAGACAACAGTGCACAAGTAATAAAATAAAGTGGAATGAAATGCTAATGCAATGGGTTAGTAGAATAAGGCTAAGGCTATGGGTTAGTATAAAACAAGGGAATAAAGTTAAAAAATTTTAAATATTAAAAAGTTAAAAAGAAAAATATTAAGCATAAAGTGCACTAACAAACAAGTAACAGACAAGAGACAAAGTGACAAGTGACAAAGTGATGAATTGCAGTCAAAGTGACGTGTGCAGTGTGAAGGGGAGTGACCGGTGGAGTGTTATAGTCAGGCAGTGGGGGACCGGCTCTGTTGATGAGCCCGACTGCCGACGGGAAGAAACTGTTCGTGTGGCGGGAGGTCGTAGTCCTGATGGACCTCAGCCTCCTGCCAGATGGAAGGGGCACAAACAGTTTTTGTCCGGGGTGGGAGGGGTCGGCCGCGATCTTTTTACACGCTGCAGCCTGCCCTTGTCCTTGGCTGTGGCTGCAGCGTACCAGACGGTGATGGAGGAGCAGAAGATGGACTCGATGATGGCCGTGTAGAAGTGGACCATCATCGTCTTTGGCAGGTTGAGTTTCTTCATTGTTGACACAATAGAGTTAAATTTGCCGCTGGTGGCTCCATTTTAAGAATGCTCAAACAAGTGCAAGTAGCTACTAAACCGAGACGGGGAGCGGTGGGTACAAATCCCCGAGGTTTACAGGAATGAGTGAGAAATAAAAATTGAATACCATTTTAATCATTTGCCATGTAAAATTAACGGTGAACTAAAAAGGGTAGAGGCTGGAGTGGGGGACACGAAGCCTTGCAAGCTGTACGGTCCGTGCACCAAAAGCATTGGTGTGGAGAGGATCTGTGAGGATGAAGTCATATTTAATCAACCTTCTTGAAGTGAGAGTGGGCTGTAATTGGTATGTGGCCGATTGGAATTGATGATTCCATAGGCTGACTGTCAGCTGGTTACAGCTAAGAGCGACTGTTTCCTGCATGAACTAATGTGATGCTTTATTTAAACCTCATCAGCCATGTAAAGTCCCTGGCTTGATTTTTTGGCCTTTGCTCTGAGAATGGCACAACCCGTGATAAAAAAGTGTAATTACCCTGGAACTACTTTGTCTATCCGGATATATTTTCTGTCTGGATAAAGGGGAACTCCCGTGAGTGTTCTGATGTGATGTTGTTTCAACGACGATCGCACGAGTAGTTGCTAAAACGCCATTTAGAGGCTAAAAAATGGCATCCACTTACCAATGAGCTACATCACAACAATTACGTCCACTTCTTACATGCAAAGTGTGATTATAATGAATTTCAACATTGAATATCCCAAAGCTAGCGCTCCAACAGCTGGTCATAGATGTATTTTTGTGTACATAACACTGAATAGGAGTGTCCTCAGGATGAAATGGTCATTTACACATAGTTGGAGCTTGTAGCGTTCTAACTTAATGTTGGCTCTTAACTGAAGAAATGATTATTCTTCTGGAAGGAAAATGTTTTCATCTTCATGTACTTCTACAAAAAGGGACATGGCAGAACACAGTAAACAATGTTATGTGGTCCTGCAGCCTCTCTAACGGCTGACCAGCCAACAGAAGCAGTAAATTTCACTAATGACTTTCCAATGGTCTTTAATTCTCCATTTAGGAGAAGAGGAAATGCCAGGGCCGACGGAAAGGTTAATGTGACTTTCACCCACTAATAAACATGCCTTGATCAAAGAACAATGCAATTAAAAGCTCTCTTTAATTCACTGGACACACACGCACGATCACACATAAGCATACCCACAGATATTACAACGAGTTCCCAATTAGATTTTCAATTCTGTAACTAAATGGATACACTTAATGAAATGTCTTTTAGGAACAGAACAATCTTCAGAGCGGGCTCTGAAGATTGAAGGTTGATGCATTTTCAAAGAGGAAATTATTCTGATTCGTTCATTAATGTAATATGTTTGATTACAGCAATTTAAGTGCGTTAGATTTAAGAGATGATATTAAAGATTGGACCAGAAAAAATAATCAAAACAAAACAAATGCAAAATTACCATGGGGCTAATGATGGGGCTAGGAAAATGTATTCTCTGCAGCTTTCCCAGCCAAAGAAGCTTAAAACAGTTTTTTTCAATAGAGAAATTTACAAATTTGAAATTTGTCTTGCTCAGGGCTTAAGCCAAGATTTTAGAACTACTGCGCTCTGCTATGTGTCTTCAGGGAAACCAACTTCTGTGACGTTTTTCAACGTAATCATGTATGATTTTTCTATGAACACTGACACACTGTCTTGGCGGGCGCCATTGAAGGCTTCCACCTCAAAATATTTGCCTGCTTAGTCAGTGGTCCTTGGCGTTCTGACACCAACACACCCTTTCTGTTTGGGACGCTCCAGGCTTTGGACTAACTCAGATGTAAACCCTATCAACTTCAGTAATGAACACGCACACAGCAGCTCTGGCACTTGGCAACAGTCAATGTTTATCTGATGCCATGGTTTAGGAGCATGTCTTGTTATCGGCTAGTGTAAGAATTTGAGTCCGGTCCGTCTTCTGAGGCAGGCCCCTCTCCGGAGGTTCGTTGCCAAAATAGATCTGAATAGATGGTTCAATTAAATCAACTCAATATTTATTCTATATCAAAACCAAGTACAGTCATAGTGTGAATCACAAACAAACATATTCAATGGAATCAAGTCTCAAAGTGATTGAACCCAACAGTCTGGGCTGCCCGACCCTCATGTTTTTTAAATTCAGTCTTTATATTTCAAAGTAATTCCACGCATTGGTCAATATGTCATCAAAACCATCCAGCCCCAGGATTGGCTGAGAGCCTCTATTAGTCATCAGTTTAGGAATTGGCTGACCGCTGCCATACCTCCGCAAATCACACCCTCGCAAACCACACCCCAACTGGATTTCTTGTTTGTCACTATTTCCTGTACTGTTGTGCAGCACATGTGACGCCCCCTGGTCCCAAGCGCCTTCGGTGGAAGACAGTTTAAAGCTATTAGAACTTTTGTTGTGCTCCTTTCTTGGATCACCTTTTGTCTGGAACACATTTTGTCAGGCTGCATAGAAAACCTTCTGACGCTATTTTAACTAAAACTGGAGTACAACAGGGAACCGTTTTAACCTCCATTTTTATTCTCACTCCATACAGCTGACTATAGGCAGAATCAAGTATCCTGTAACATCTCAAAGTTCTCAGATGACCTGGCCTATAAATGGGAGGTTGAATCCTTTGTTAGAAAGACAATTCTTTCAAACTAAAAGTTGGGGAAAGAGTTGGTTATTGATTTTAGAAGGAAGAAGGAGGAGGACCCCTCCCCCGACCGGGTGATAATTGCGGGTCAACACTGGTCAAATTGTCCAGTCTCTTATTCTGGGGTCTATCTGGACTGTAAATTAAACTGGAAAAAGAACACTGATGCTGTTTTTAAAAAGTCAATACTTTTTTCTTGATCTTTTGATATGAGCAGAAAACTAGTGTCCTCTTCTATGCCCGTGCTCTGCTGGGGGGTTCAGTAATTGGACTCACTAGAGGTCACTATAGAGAAGAGAACAAGGGTCTTTTCCACCCTCAAGTCCCCCATTTGGCAACGATGTTGTGCGAATTACATCCCATGGATGGCATGGAGCTGTAGGTGACAATGATATTTGTAATTTCAGTGACGTCAGGGCCGTATCTGTCGCCCTCTTTTCCAATGAGGCCTCAGTGCTGAGTTCGGACCAATCCCACATATGTGTGAATTTTACTACTTTTGGGGGTTTTGTATGATCTTCACCCAAATCAGGCTGTGAACATGCAGCCCATGTAGGCCCAATTCTCTTTGTTCCAACCACATGATGATGTCCCAACAGGGGTTTACATTGAAGTTAGTTGACAGCCTGGTGCATCTCATAAAGTTGCTAAAGGGCGCCTTGGTGCATTGGTATCAAGGCAGTGAGACCAGTTGTACTTCCCCACTATGAGATTTAAAACTCGACACTGCTTATAGTTGAGTTTATTAGCTTAATGAGGAAGAAAAGAAAATGAAATTACACAATCAAGAGATTTAAAATCTCTTTTTTTTTAAAAATGATAGAAGCTGATCTACCCCGCCCGACCACTGCTGGTAGATATTTATGTGTGTGTCTGTCTGTGTGTGTGTGTAACAGCATATTGCTGACTTCATTAAGGCAGGCCTCCTCTCCCTACTCATTTAATTAGGAGAGAAAGGTTAGTGCCACAATGCAATTTACCAAATGTGATTTCCTAGCAGCTATTAAATGTGTGTGTGTGTCTGTGTTTCTGTTTGTGTGTGTGTGTGTGTGTGTGTGTATATGTGTGTATTGACGGAGAGGGTTTGGGGTAGGGTAGATAAAAGGTGGAACTTTTTGTGATCTGTGTGAGTGTTTATTGTTATTTTTAATCAATAAATATTTTTTGGAGTTAATGTAATTAATTATATTGGTGGTGCGAGTCCTGGCTGCCCCATGTCCCATGTTGAAGTGTCCCTGAGCAAGACACCTGACCCCTAAGTGTTAAAAATGTAATGTAAGTCGCTTTGGATAAAAAGCGTCAGCTAAATGACCTGTAATGTAATCTAATGTAATATTGAGTGAAGGTTGGATCTTTTTAGCGTTACAAGTGTCCAACCAATGTTGATCTAACAATGGACGCGCTTGCAGTAGCTGTTCGGGTTCTCTGTATTGGACTCCTGCAGGAATGTACAATCAAAGTTCTGCCCCCCAATACAGATATTTATAAAACTGTACTGTGAAGACATATAGCTTTTATTTGAAAGCCAAATTCCTGTTCATATCAGTTTCAGAAAGATATCAACAAAAATGATGGGACTGTGGACAGGGTACTGTGTGCAAAACACAACAGCAAATAGGAAAACACAACGAAATTAACTCCTTACGGAAAGGGTAGGGCCTTATAGCAGAGGACAGACCCTTCTGATTGGACAGACGGACTGTCTGTCTTTTTCAGGAAATGATACAGGGCTCTCAAGTGTCACCACCCCCACTAAACTTTTATTTACAACACCTAAATGTAATTGGACAACAAAACACTGTTAAAACAATGGTGACTAGTAGGACACTTGTAGGACACTTTTAAGACACTCGTAAAACATCGTCATCTCTCCGTGACTTTCTGCTGCGGCTCTCCTAATGCGCTCACTCCCCCCCGTCATCGCAGGCTCTCAGTCCCGCCACTGATTTATTGATTGACAGGATATCTAGAAAGCGGCATTTCTCAGCTTTCAGAATCCGATTGTGCAAATAGTTAAGGAGTCACGGTAATTTGAATCCTCCATGTCACCTTCCGTCGCCGGCGAAACGCTTCGGATTAAGAGGGTTAAAAGACATACAATCTGTCCTATCAGAAGGATCCGTCCTCTGCTTCCTGCTATGAGGCCCTACCCTTTCCGTAAGAAGTTAATTTCGTTGTGTTTTCCTATTTGCCGTTGTGTTTTGCACTTCAGGGCCACCGGGAAGCCGGGGAGAGCGGGTACAGTGAGAAACGTAGGGATTTTATTCACCCAAGATATTTACGCAGGTAATGGGTAACAAAATCAAACTAAGTGACAACTCAGAATAATGAAATAACCACAACATATTTGACTGAGTTTGATCTAATTGATCTAAAATACTGCGTCAAACATAGTGAGTGCCCCCCTAGAAAGAAAATACACTTCCAAACTGCAGGTTCGTACTAGGCTGGCCAGTCCATAGTTAATTGCAGGGTGTGAAGACAGTCCTCCTGTGTAGGTCTGATGCGAAGGCTTCTGACAACGCCCCTCTCGCGGTTGCAGAATGGAACAGTCCAATTATCCGATTGACCCGTGAGGCAGATGCTCGGTCTGGCTGGTTGGCTGAAACCCACTGACAGGAAATTCAATACTACCTAACATTTGTGTGCGTGCACTCAAACAAATACAAAGTATCACCACAATTCAAATAATGATACCGCCGTGGTATACATGACTTGGGGTATACCGTGATTATTCCAGGCTTTAGGGGTGTACTTCGTCCCAACACAAAAGGGAGTGGAATACAGTGCATGCTAATTCAAATGAACGGATACAAAATGCAATACAGAGAAGGGAATTCTCATGTGTTATGCTAATCCTTATTTAAAGGATTGTTGGACACATCAAATGCTTTTGCTTTTGAACCACTGGATTTGAAACAGAAGAAGAAAATACCCACTATTTCAATATTTCTGCGATGTGGACCCTCAGCCCCGTTCTCCGGTCCTGTTGGCATGTCAGGGTCTTATTCAGCTAATTGTTAATCATTGACCTGAAGTAAGTTGTTAATTGAGACTCTGTGAAATGAAGATAATAAACATTAGAGCGAGGAGAGAGATCACACTTAGACAGGAGATGTCACAGACCTATAGATGAATGATGGATCTCTCACGCTCAAGAGCACTACGGCCTGAGGGAATGGATGAACATCCTGCTTTTCTGTAAAAAATCTATACATGTATAGCAATATATACATATATATATATATATATATATATATATATATATATATATATACATAATATATATACATGTATATATGTATATATTAGTCCTGGGCAATGATTACAATTTTTAATCGCGATTCAATTTTTTTAGATTTTCCTAGTTTAGTATAGAAAAACAAGTTAGTCTAACATTTATAATCATATTTAAGATTTTTTCTGAACACATACCTGCAGAAATGTTTTTCTCATGAGGGAGCAGCAGTATGGAGCCAAATCCAGGCCACAAGCCCTATCAAAAAATATATCAATAAGTGAAGAATTAAAAAAAAAGATTATATTTAAAAAATGTACATAATTATAATATATTATAAAAATAAGAATTAAACTGCGTCAAAACTATATTAAACCCACAAATATTTATCCACTTGTTTCCATTTTGGATACAATGTTGTATTTTTCAATGTTTACAAGTTTAACTTTCAGGTTCAGATTTCTTTTCAAATTATCAAAACTTTTGGCCTGAGTTTGGCTTCAACCAGCAGAAACAGTCTATGTTCAGTAGTTAAAGGTCATGCCGCAAATGACAGGTTTAGGGCAATGCTAGCTTACCTATCCGAAAGAGGGGACATTTACGTCAAATTTCTGACGTTCTACTTGGATATGTATGTTTGTAAGATCAAATCTCAGAGGGTTTGACAGTTAAAGGACACAGGATCAAATGACAAACGTATCATTGCAAAATGTAAGCAAGTAAACATTTGAGAACAAATTAAAAAATATTGAAAAAATATTTCAAAAACCTAACATAGACCAGCATTGAAAATAAATTCAAAAGTTAAATTAAATGATAAATTTCAAGTGTGACAATCAGGCAGTGTGTGTGTGTGAGGGACGGGGCGTTGAGGCGGGCGGGGTAGTAAGTGCACTGCTGTAGGGTTAAGGACTTATAAAAGCAAGTCAAGGGGTAGGATCTAACTCACAATATTGTAAAGACAAACTCCAGCCCCTCCCTCATTGAAGTAATTACTGTCCATTTAGATGATTACCTATAATTACTTGTTAGCTGTCAGCATTTGACAGAAACTCGGCATTTGAGACACAAGGAGGAGGACGGGGAGAGCATAAAGATGGAAGAAGGTAGAATTGGAGGAAAAGTTTGAAGGGAGCAGAGGTGTTCAGAGGGGAGATGACAGAGGGAGGAGGACAAAAAGGAATGGAAAGGGCGGGGTGGGGGCTAGAAGACAGAGAGCATAGTGTTGACATGTGTTTCTGTCAGCCAGGGTCAAGTGATTGCTGTATATTTTCTTTGAGCTACTGTCCATCAGAAAGTGGTGGTGAATTCATTTCCTCTTCATTTGCAGAGATAAAACAGAACTCTGACAGCAGCCATAATTGCAGGGCCACTGATCTGATCCCAGATGACAGTAAAGTGTCTTTTTTTCACAAGTCATGAGCCAATTAGCATGACAAATTGTCATATAAAAGACTTCATTGAAATAATGTCAGAGCCTCAAATAATAGCTGAGTAATGTGACTCGCATTTACAAATACCTGTTGGCCTCATAAGCTTTTTGTAGAAAAAACATAATTTTAATGTGATTACTTTTGGATTTATATAATATTTCTGTGCACAGGCATGTCATACTTACTTCGCTGCTGGTACACAGGAAAAACAGTAATTTTTCCAGAGTTACTATTATTTTCTTGCTCTGCTGCATCCGCTGCCTAGCAACCTGCTACGCTTGACAGTAAAACCCTGTGTGCCCGAAAATTTCTGGCAAAGTCGCTCCCAAACGCAAAGGTTTTGCAACAAAATGCTGTAACGCTGCTACTCAATATTAAATAATATTGCAAGAAGTTTACTCAATAATACCGTGTGTGTAGCCCTTAAAAAAGCAGTTTGGATGTGCTAGAGCAGTGGTCCCCAATCTTTTACCTCACGGACCGGTTGAGAAGGTCCGACGTGGGGGGAGGGGGGGGAAGTAGTAGTCGCGCGCTCTGTGTTCGCTGGTGGGCGAAACTGCACGGTAAGAGAACAATTGTAAACGTGAAGAAAAAAACGCCTGCTGACGCGTGGGGAATATGTCAGAGGGACGAGCGCACATAATTAGGAGAAAATCCGGGCAATTTTCAAAATAAAACATTTTTCAGAAAAAAAAATATATATAAGCTTTCTGTTGGTTGGTTGGTGAAAGTTGGTGAAATCCACGGAGCTGTCGCACCTACGGACGCTATTTAGTATAATAACACGACAGCATTTGGTGTTATTATAGTTTGTGTGTTGTTTAGTGCTGTCAAATGATTCAAATATTTAATCATGATTAATCGCGTTTATGTCATTAACTCAAAATAAATCACAATTAATGGCAACTTTTTATCGTCATTTTTTTTTTTCCATATCATTTTTTTAAATTTGAATGCTCAACATGGAAAAGTGGACTGGCTTGCTTTATGCAAATGTTTTATTTTATTGAAAAACCACATTGCCAAACAGGGTGGTGCACATTTCAGGTCAAGGGTTAGGGTTTTGTATGTACTTGGAAATGATTTGCCTGAAAAAACGATTTACATGTTGATGTAATATTGAATGTATTATAATATCAAGTGAATAGAGATTGGTGAGGACAGTGAGGGATTTCAGATTCGGCCAGAATCAGATGTAGCCAGGAGGGAAGGTCATGAAATCCCTGGAGGCAGAGAGGAATGTCACGATGGCCAATGTGGGAGGAGCTACGTTTGAATGTGCAGCCAATCCTACGCGGCTGTTAAAAAAATTAACACACCCTACGAAATATGGAAAGACTGCACTAGAAAGACAGGCAGAATCTCTGGAGATCCATACTTTGAGGTCAGAATCGGCTGTGCAGAACCAAGTTTTCTACTTTGCGACATATTAGACTTTTAATAGCGTATTTCACTCAATTTCAATCCTTTTTTATTTTTAAACTCGAGCCAGTTGATTCTTATGGCTTTGCACCTCCAGCTGGGACAAAGTGAAAAGTATACTGAGCCTTTGTTCTGCTTAGCGGACCCCACGGTAGCATTAAGTAGCTGCGAAGCACTCAGGGAGTGACTTCAGATCTCATTGATACCTTTGACAGGATCCCAACATATTACTTGACCCAACCAGAATCAGAATCAGAACCTTTTACTGCCAAATAGACAAGGAATTTGTCATGGCAGGTGGTACATACATTGGACAATGAGACAATAGGACAAATTAACACATTAACAATTACATTTACAAAAGAATAGAGAAGAATATAAAAATAATATAAAATCCAAATGAAGTGCAGATACAGATACTGTACAATGTGTACAAAGGGTGTGACCGGTAGGAAGTTGGGATGTCAAAGTCAGTCAGTGGGGCTCTGTTTATGAGCCCGACTATAAGAAACTGTTTGTGTGACTTGGTCCTGATGGGCTGCAGCATCCTGCCAGATGGAAAGGACACAAATAGATTTGTGGAGAGAAGGGTCGGCTATAATCCACGCTTTAGGGTCCATGAAGCAAAACGTCAAGGAGGGACGGAGATTGTTGCTGATCACCCTCTCTGCAGAGCGGACGACACACTGTAGACTGCCCTTGTCCTTGACAGTGGCTGCAGCGTACCAGATGGTGATGGAGGAGCAGAGAATGGACTCAATAATGGCGGTGTAGAAGTGCACCCTAATTGTCTTGCACTTGAGGTGCTGGGTATAGAGCCCAGCAAAGAGAAGGATGGGCTAGTGGGACTGCTTCCTTCCTGAAATCCAAAACCATCTCCATTGTCTTCAGAACGTTGAAAAACTTGGTTGGACCTTCGGTACAGTACAGTTTACAGTACAAAACTGGTTTGAGTTCTACTTAAAGGTTTGGGACTAATTTGTGTTTTACATATCTGAGTGGGCTAATATTACTTTTCTTTGATGGTCAATATGAATAACCTCAGATCAAGCCATAGATATTAAGGCAGTTAGACGTGGATATTAACAGCTACATAAAGACAATTACAAAGTAAGCCGATTCACATCTTTATTATTAAAAAGGAATAACTTGTCCATGGATTTACTTGCAGTTCGCTTGAATACTTTAAATCTTCTTCTTCGTTGTTCAGGCCAAGGTCCTCCGAACTGATGGCGAGATGGAGCAGGGACCCCCTATTCTACGGAGTTTGGTCCGCCATCTTTTATTTTTGAGCTTCGTAGACATGAGCATGAACGCAATCTGATTGGCTGGTGCCTTTGCTGTCGTATTTGCATGAAAGGAGCTGTGAGTGAACCGGTGCCCAGCTTGAAAGAGCTCCTGTTGGTAGCAGAATGTGTGTGTTGCGGACTGAAAGACGACGTCTTCTCCATCAATTTATCCGTTCCCTACAATATGTTGGATTCATGTTAATGTGTATTTAAAGACAATAAATACAATTATAACTCTGAAGACATTTACATTTTTGGAAAAAAATTGTTTGGAAAAAAAATAATAATAAAAAAAATTGTCTTATCAACCAAAAATGTTGCGACCCCCCTGCAGTACCTCCGCAGGTTTCCGTCAAAAAGAAAAAAGAGGATTCCCTTGCGTTACTTTTACTCCATTCTTAGGAGAGTGGATATTTTTATACTACCCGTATGCTGTCTTGGTCTCCGGCTTCCTGCCCATGACATTTGAGCACAGATGCATCAAATAAAACAACTTGGTCATGGGCATGATGCTTTAAGCATACTTTACAATGTAGAGGCGGCTTGTACACGTTTGCCAATAATGGTTGTGAATAAACCTCTGTCTTCACAGCAAGTTAAGCTTAAGCAACACAACGTCTTAGTTAGGATTTAGTCAAATCAAATGGTGGATTTAATTTAAGCTTATAGTTTTAAGTCCTTTACTTTTGGAATTTGTATGTTTTAGCATTTTTTTTCTTTTAGGTTACTATTGTTATTATTATATTATAGTCTCGTTTGGGGAAAAAGTTGGACCCAAACGCAGAACTAGGGTTCAAAGAAGAAAATCTTAAATAAGGAAAAACTGGAACCAAGCAGGAATAAAAGCAATCTAAGTGTAAGAACCGTTTATAGAACAGAAAAACTGACGAGGAAACAAGGGACGCACAGGGTTTAAATACACTGGGGAAGTGCAGGTGATTGGACACAGGAGGAAACGATAAGGGGACAAGACAGACAATCACAAAATAAGAGCGTTCCCAGGGGACGTGTGGTGGTTTCAATCAAATGTTAAATAAAGCAAAGCAGTTCTCTGGGTCACAACATACTTTAATGTGAAATCTAAACCATTTTTCTCTACACTAAACCATGTTCTGCAAATACAAATATGTCTTTAAATATGTATCTACACGTGTGTGGCTTACGGCACATATTACTACTGCAAAAATATAGCAAAAACAGTTTAGACTGAGAGATTCCATATCAACATTATGTTATGTAGACTTAATCTGGGCAGAAATAGAACCCAATGTGGTTTTTCAACCCCAATGAATATATGTGAAGTTGCCTGACTTAAATCACTGAAGTAAAATATTACAATTTTCAAATGTAACACCAAAAAAAAGTCGAAGTTGAGTTTTTGTTCCTGATTGAGAACAAAGACTGATCCTATTTATAAAGACCAGGTAAAGACCACTGTGTTGTCATTAAAACATCAAGGTACAATATGTGATTAGGATGAACGTGAACAGGCAGAAGGTATTATTATTCTGTCAGCTATAAACCCGATGTGAGTTTAATATGGTGCAAATTATTCAGATGTGGAGTTAAAAAGTAGAGCGTTCACAAGGTTTTATTTAATTGATCAAAGCGCTTTATATAGATTTGTGTTTACTGAGCCACATATTTCACAGTACTTTCAGTAACTGTCATTGTAAATAATTATAAGTACAAACCGACATGCAGGCTTATAAAGAGACAAGATTTTAGATACATTGCACATTTATAGTTTTATAGCTCTTTTAATGATGTAATCCATCAATAAATACTCGTATAATTATAAACTTATAATTGTGACATTCTTTTTTTTTTAATATGCATTCCTGCTTTCTTTTGGTGGTGAGGGAAAGATACGTAAAGATGAGAGGGGAGCGATCGGGGGGAACGCTGCTCTGGACCCGTCCGTCACTGCTATGCGAACACTCATTCCGAAGGCCTCTTTTCACGCCGCAGGGCTTCGGTTTGTTCCACGCGAGGCGCAGGAACCGGATCTCCTTCCACCGGCTTTCTAAGCACAAAGCGATAGTTTTAAGCACACGAGGCGGAAAGGGGATTTTGACAAAAGTTGTCAAACCTTTTATTCTGTCGGTCGAAATCGCGCGGCCTTTGAGCATTTGCTAATATCACGCCAATTAAGTACAGCGAACTGTACCGAAGCAGAACAAGGGATCAAGTGTGGGAGAATGATCAGGAGAGAGAGACACACACACACACACACACACACACACACACACACACACACATCACCCCTCTCTTTCTCTCACTCTTCAGTGAACAAGCTCTCAACACCCTAAAGCCCTAAACCCCTCCTCTCTCCCTCCCTCCCTCCCTCCCTCTCTCTCTCTCTCCCCATCAGTCCCTTCGCCCTCCCCCTCGCTCGTCTCCCTCCTCCTCCTCCTCCTCCTCAGAGGAGCAGCCCCGTCTCTCCCTGCATGCACTTGTTTCCTCAGTCAAGGAGAAACTAATTGGAGGAAAGAATAGAAGAAAAGGAGCTGTTGGAAAACTAAGCGAAACCAAAACTTTACTTCTCTGCAGCATGCCACAGAAAGGTAAGCTCCCTCTCTCCTTTCTCTCTCCTTTCTCTCTCCCTCTCGCTCTTCCCCCCTGTCCCTCGCATCCTCCTCCTCTCTCTCTCCATCAGTCTGAGGAAAAAGGGTTTTTTTTTTAGCGAATAAAGGACAAGATGAAGACGAAGTCATTCAGAACGTGGCCGTGGAAGAAATCAAACAGCTCAAAGTCAGTTGTCTACTTTAAGAAAGAAGAAAAAGGACAAGCGAGAACTACGGAGGCTGATTCCTCCACCTTTAAGAACAGACGACGTAGGTCGCGGACAAGTGTTTATGGACAAAAGGGACAAAAAAAAGAAGCAATGTTTGGAGAGGAAAGATAGATCGGTGTCAGAAAACCCCTGCAAACTTTCAAGTATAGGAAATGGAAGTAGTGCAAGTTTGGATATCTTTTGAAATAGTATAACTTGTTAATAATGTCCAACAGCTGTTGGTTCATTGGCAGCAGAGTTGGTTCATTTGAAGCAACGGGTGTTTGTGGAATCAAACATTTGATTAGAAGAAGCGTTGTCCAATAGCCCTCGATAAAGTTGGGAATAAATGATAAAATACACCTTTTACTGAAGCAGACACACAACTGAAAAAAACAACAACCCAACAATCTCCCGCTGTGGATTCCTCATAAACTCAGATTAAGTTTGACAGCGTCACCCCTCCGCTCCGCGTCAGACGGGGAGGGAAGTGACGCGCGCGGGGCCCGTGCGTGCACGCGCGAGCCGTTCGGACCCGAGCCCTGCGTGCGGGGCCCGTCGCGCGCAGGCTTCCAGGGGTCGGAACATCTTTTTTTTTTTTTTTTTGGAACAATATGTCAATAAATGTTTGGTAGGTTCTAGCGCGGTTTCACTTTTGGTTTACAGACAGACCTGTAATCATGTCCGTCATCCTCTGTCACTTTGTTTCACCCCCATCGGCGCTCGTTTGTTGTAAGGAAAACGCGTAACGCAAGAATGACGTCATGACTTAAAGCAAAGCAAACCTCTGCGCTGCTCGTTGTTTTCACAAAACTGATTCTTTTCTAAAGTATTTGTGTGTTTTATTGAATTGCATTGCAGTAGTGTCTGATGCTGAATGGTACAGATAATATACGGGTCCACTAAATGGTGCCCGGGGGATACAGACCAGAAGGTGAACTGTTTCCTGCTAAATTAATTCATTTAAAATGATCATGTCACCACGAGATACGTCGACCCTCTTCATAAACAAAAAACACAATTTGTACTTAATACTTTTGACTCTTCTGAGCCACCAAGAGTCAAAGTACAACTTGATTTATTTATTTTTTTATCTTATTAGCGCAATAGGGTATCATCAGTTTTAACATGTGCTTTTTATCCAACCTGTGTGGAGGCCTGAATGTTTGCATCACATTCACGAAAAAACAAAAACTATTTCTGGACGTCTGAAAAACGGATTAAAAAAAAAATCTTTATCATAGTCAAAGTGGTTATGAGTGTGAATATCTTCCTGATATTCCTACAAAACACGCCGCTTTGAAGCTATTTAAAATCCAGAATACAAGATGATAAAGTGACGATCCAATTAATCAAATTAAGTCTGCGGTTAATTAACGTCTTAATGAAATCGCAATCAATTAACTGCATGATTAATCAGGTCGGGAGTGACTTCTTCCATCGTGTGAATCTGAAACGCGTGCGAGTGTTGGTTTGTGTGCGTGCACGCGCGTGTGTTTGTTTGTGTCTTCTTGTTTGTGAACGGGAGCGCGCTGCTCCCACACGTTCCAACGGAGAGGAGATTTGCGCACCTGAGCCCCGTTTTCCCGGGGCACCCGATGCAGCGCGGCCAGCGATAGTTCGTATTAAAATAGATTAATAGTAAGAATTAGGTTTTTTTTTAAAACTTTTATAAATAGGCTGTTTTTTAAAGGAGCTGCATAACCCGAACACAGAAAGCAGTTATTCACGTGCACTAAAATACTATATCAAATACATACATTGCAAGATGATTTGCACCGTCTGGCCCTTTGAAACAGCCCATTCACGTTATTTTAACACAAGATCTTCCAATATCGTCCAGTTTTTTTTTTATATCTGGAGCAGCATAAATCAGCAGTATTTACAGCTTTGTTTGAATCCATTTAGACTTAAATGCAAGTCAACAAATTGTTTGGTTTCCACGTTTCGAATGAAGTTCGGGGCAACACAAGACGACGAGAACTTGGCGCATCTAATATTGGCGCACAAACACAGCGCACTGCATAAAAATGCAGTATTTTAGACATCTAAATACTTTTAACACGACCAAAACAGCGCATCAAAAGATCATTTATATTCAGTTCAACACGAATTATCTGTCCCATGAAGGTAAGTGCACATTATTTGTTGCCTGAGGCCAATTTACGGCGGGGATAACACCTGGATTAAACAGAATAAATAATGAATAACAACATATAAACGTGTTTTTGTTGTGTGGAACACATATAACACACATCCACGTTGCCATGCAGGCCCTTTGGCGTTAAATGTGGCCGTTCAGACCCGTCAATCATTGTCGTCACCATTAACGCTCATCGTGGACATGTGGCTCTCTTCTGCTCATATATGAATGAAACTTTTCTTTTCTTTTCCCATCGTTGATCAGCGTGTTCAGCGGAACCAGCTCCTTTTCATGTTCCGCGGTGCTGGTCAAATTGGGCTCCCCGCCGGGCTTTTGTTCCGCCGGGTTTTTTTTTTTTTTTTGGTAACGAGCCGCGGCGACACCAGAGAGCCGCGCGCGCAACAAAAGGCCGCCGGCCGTTTGGCGCGCGGAGGCGCCGCGCGTCCCTCCCGCCCTTTGTCTCCTTTCACGCGGAGAAAGGCGCCCAGTCACAGCCGGGACGAGGTGGCCGCGGCCGGCATGTGCGTGTGTGTGTGTGCGTGTTCATTATGCAGGTTGTTAATGACAAGAGCTTCGCAGAAGTAGCGCTGCTTTGAAGCTTTTATCGGAAAGCGTCTTTTTTTCTTCCAGGCCAACCGAAAAGGGGCCTCGGGTTTGAGTTTTTTTTTTTTTAGGAGGCAGCGGAGGGAATTTTATTGACAACAAATAGTTATTGTGTTACGGCGGTGTTCGCCTCCAATCTCAGCTGGTAGTGAATGAGGATCTTTTTAACTAGGTGAGAGAATATTAAACAAGTGTCAACAAATGCGGAGACACTCCGAAAAATAAACATAATAAATAATGGCAAAAGTGCCATTTCCCTTCATCTTGATCTATTCCTGAATGAATCATATTATTTTGAAAAATGAGCCGTATTTTATGAAGAAGTCTGGTATTTTGCTGTGTACTTTTGATGTATCAGAAATACGTTTCAAATGAGTCCTCAAAGGGGAAAAAAAGCCTTTAATCCCGGAGATTACTGTGAATGTCCCAAATGAAGTGAAGTATTTTTGTTGCCTATAACTCACATGAAGTCATTATGTAGATTTTGTTTAGTTTGGCTTTTATTTAAAGGTACAAGATCAACCACGTGTTTAAAATGGGGGGGGGGGGGGGTCAGTTATGTGAACTAAAGCTTTTATTTCAATGATACACATTAATGTCTCTCATAGAGATTAAAAAAAAGGCCAGATCTGTACAATAAAAGACGTAAATGTGATTCAATCCTTCAAATGTTTTAGCTTCATTGAGGATAAATGGCTTTCTGCCGTGTTGGACATAGAGAGACATGGACTCTCAGGGTGGGACACACGTCTCTGCTGGTGGACTTCACCATATGAGCCAACGGCAGAACGAGGGCCGGGCCGCCGGCTTTTCACTTTGCGGGTCTGACGAATCGAGGATGTTTTTTCTCTCTCTCCGATTCCCGCCCCAGAACGCGGGAAGAGGTGAGAGGCGAACACGTGCTGCGACGCGCTCTGATACGTATGTCTCGCTCTGTTTAGATTTCAGGAGTCAAACAAGCTGGGAGACGGGCGTCGCCTCCATGATGCAAAACAGTGAGTTCATGCCGCACACACTTTGTTTCTCTCGCACTTTTGATCTTATGAATGATCACGTGAAAGTTCATCAGAGAAAAGATTGGCTATAACTTTCATCGGCGCCGTCGCGCACAAACAGAAGAAACGGGGCTCAAAAGAATCACTTGATGAAAGTAACTTTAAATGAATTTACCGATTGGACGTTTGAACACCTCTGTGCACTACGTGAAGTTTAGTCCGGGCTGAATGAAACGTTTTGAGTTGAACTGACAATGAACTCCACCTGATCTCTTCTTTCTCACTGCGGGACAAGAGGTCCATGCTGTCTGCAGTGAAGGTGTGTGGATTCCTTCTCTCTCTCGCTGTGTGTGTGTGCTTGTTTCTTTGTATCCTGCATCCGTCCTCCGACCGGTGTCGATCGCACACACTACACGATGCTCCCCCCCCCCCCCCGCTGAGCCTTCGTTGATGATGCTGTTTGCCAGGTTTACGTTGGGCAGCAGCATCGGGTCAACTGTTATCGCCTCATCTCCACTTTAATCAATTCTGGGAGGTTGTGAGCCGTAACTGAAGGTGAACACCAATATTCATTTGCCCCGAGATCATTAGCGAGTGAAGCACAGGTTACATTAGTAATGGATTGGGAGGAAAGTGGGTTCAGTCAATCGGCTCCCGGAGCGCCGAAAGAAAGTGACGGGTACAACCGGCCGGAGGGCGGATGGTCGTGCAAAAGCCAAAAACGTCATGCTTACAGAAAGGGCGCGTTTGTAATTTAACAGCGGCTGTTATTCATTAATTCTACATGCGATTGTTGATTGTTACGTTTGCAGCCTGATCTCCAAAACCTGTTCGTAAAAATGTTGAAAATCTTGAACATACAAATTTGTGGTGATACATGCGAAATAAATACGGACTGCAACTGATGACGTCGCCCCGTTCAAAGTGAACGGTGACCTGCGCCCCGTAAACACACTTTGTGAAGTCTAACCATGTAAAATAAACCTGTTATGATTGCGTTTTTAACGGGAAATCAATGTTAACTTGTAAGAATAGAAAACTAACCCTAACCCCCTCAAAAAATCCAACATGGCGGAGAGACGTTCCCTCAAGAATCCGACATGGTCCGCCATGTTGTTCACTCGAGGGGGCGTGTCTTAACCACCGCCAGTTCCTATCTATTGTTACGAATTTGTATGTACAAATGTATGTTTTCGTGTACATTTTTACGAGCAGCTTTTGGAGATCACGTCGCACGTTTTATATGCAACGATGTGCAACAAAGTATTCAATGGGCAGCCGTCTTTTATCGTGCTAGTTATTTTGTTACACTTGGTAGTTACTTTTTCATGTGATGATAGAAAGTAACAACAAAAGTACCGCGTGGCAGGCGGCCATTTGTTTTGTGCGACAGTTGCTTTATCACACGTGCACTTTATTGTTTTTGGTGTCTTAACTGAAAGGAAACATGCTCATTTTGAGAGGGGGACTATTTAAATTTTAAGGGACTCCTTCTTGGTCTACTGACGTCGGCAAAACCCTGAAACATCCCCCAAAAAAGTTGTATTCATCCCTATTAAGTCATTACAGGATTCCTACAACAACGCACACCTTTTTGTTCTCCAGCGTTTGGGGGGGTTTGGCCTCCGTTGAGCTGAGTCAACCACACGTGTAGACCCTCCCTCCCTCCCTCTCTTGTGTTTTTGAACTCTTCCACACGCGTGTGTGTGTGTGTGTGCGTGTCACACAGAGGGACCACAGCCAAATTAGCTCCATATGTCCATATGTCTGTATATTAATTGTGTTTCAGCGGAGGAAACGCCTGTGTTCCTCTGGGGAACGGCGGCGTGATTAAAATCTCTACAGCGATGCGGTTGAGCGCGAGTGAGAGTTAGGGTGAAATAATCTGCCGTCACAAAGTCAACCGCGGCTTCCACGTGGGCCACGACACTCGAATTTAATTAGCCAGAAGAGAAGTTCAAAGCCTCGAACAGTATGAGGTGTATTGGAAAGTTTTTTTCCATTTGTTTAGACCACATTTTGATCGATTTTGATTTAGACTTTTATTAATGGCATCTTTTTTATGTGTTTTCTCATACTGCATAGAGAAGTTGTGTGACTTTGGCGTTCAAATAGATACTGTTCAAATGGTTGAATCAAAACAAATTGTCCCTCCAGGCTCCTTTAAAGTCAAAATGTCAAATTATTTATTATAATAAAGGGAATAGAAATAATATGCCGGTACTTAAAATCAACTCAACATGCATTCATTAAAAAAAGATTACATTTTTATCAACCAAAGAAAATGTCCAGACAGAGAATTTGTGAGAAAAGTCAGTTTTTAAGGTCCAACAGTGCATTTCTGTTATGTTGTGACTTTTCTTTTGAATTGTAAATGTGTTTCTTTACTTTATTGTGTTTTATTTGCAGTTATTTGCATTACTGTTATGTGTTATCAACGGTTAGATACATTGTGTTTTCGTCAGTATGACCAATTGTGTAGTCGCAGGTTTAAAATAATACACTACTAAAATTGATGGATTTTAATCTTTCTTTTAACACACATGTATAACCTACCAAAGCCGGTGTCTGCAAAGGAAAAAGAATATGTTTCGCTTCTAGTAATTTATGTGACGTAATATTTAAAGCAGCTCCACCTCACTACTCTCACTGTGTGTGTGTGTGTGTGTGTGTGTATTTGTGTATAGGTTATTAATATCCCGCCAAGAGGTTTATAAATCTGCAATATGCTTTCCCCCACAGAACCATTAACAGACAATAGACAATTGATTCAGTGTAAATCCCTACTTAACCTGCACAGCGTTACAGCCCAGAATATCTTCCAGACTGGAAGCATTTTAATATTTCAGATCAGAACCTTTCAATTGTTTGTTAAATTTGTTTGTTTACTCATGGTAAATTGTAGATACAGACTGTATTTGTATATCTCTTTTCTGATGACCACTCCACACTAAATGTCATCCTTCACCCATTCACACACTGATGAAAGGAGCTCCCATATATGAAGCGATCCGCAAACAAATGCATCCACAAATATAAATATAGCTCGTAATAGTGTGTGTGTTAAACTGTATTTGTAAATCCTTCACTTTGCATTTTTATATCGAATATATTTGTGAATTGCTCTGTGCGGATTTGTGCAATTTTCTATGTGCATTTGCAATTATTGAGACTGAGCTGACCCCATAGCCATACACACTGCCACCTTCCTATCAGTAACTAACATTCACACCTTGGTTTAAAATAGGTTTTTCAAAACTGATGATGAAGTAAAAAATCAACTAAACAAAGTCGACCACCAAAAAAAAAATTAGTTGGTTATTAGTGCTGGTCAAAAATGAAAATAAAATTGATTAATCACATTACTGTTCTGTATTTAACAGCAATTAATCGCATTATTAACAGCAATTAATCACAGTACGCGCAAAATTGAATAATAGATTAAAAACTTGTGTATTGCACGCTTTTATTTAATAGTAATGTTGCTCTGGCAACACTGTTTTCTTTTTGTTCCTAAGCAGGTACCAAAAGAAACATTTGTCTTTTATCAGGGAACAGCATAATACAGTGTATGTGGGCAAGCTTACACAGTGTAGACATGGGTCAGTCCACTGAGCGTCAGGCCAAAGCATTAATTACATTGTTGTACTAACCATGAATGAATTACTGAGAAGGCCCACAAACTACATGTAGTGTGTTGTTATACGCCTCTAACCTTTGCTCCTTGCTGTATGCCCCCCCCCCCCCCCCCCCGATCATTTTAGTTTGCCTTCGCTTTTCATTACTTACTTTTCCAATTAAATTAAATCATTATTTGAATCACTGCAGGGCAGTAAACAGCTTGCTGAAAACCTTTTTTTCTGTTGTGTGCGTAGGTCACAGTGGAATAAACCAGCTTGGAGGTGTGTTTGTGAATGGGAGACCTTTACCTGATTCGACCAGGCAGAAGATAGTGGAGCTGGCGCACAGTGGAGCTCGACCTTGTGACATATCCAGAATACTGCAGGTAATCTTGTCATGCTTACACTAGATGCAGACTGGTCAAGCAAAGAAACATGCAGTACAAATGGTGTTCAGCAGAAAGGTGAACATGGTATAATGTCCTCCTAAGAAATAGACTGGCCATTAATTCCTGGAAATGCTGACCCATCACCAAAGCAGTAACACACAAGGAATAGTGGGAGGTGGCGTGATGGTCGCGGCGGATGATTGGGTTGACGAGGCATGTGACTTTGACATTGGAGATCACTGCTTGTTTCCTTTGATCAGCATAAGGCTCTTTTGAGCTCTTTCGAGCACTCCGCTGATTTAGCATCACAATCCTATTACATTGTTGGACAGTTCCTTGGCAAGGTCTGGTCAGCACTCTTCTTACTCCATCCACACACACGGATGTTTTTCTTCTGGAACTTTAAACTTTCTGCTTCAACCACTGACTCAATGACATCACTGCAAGTTAAGATTTTGCACTGCTCGGTAGAGATGCCAAAAGCAACTGTGGATGCAACTTATTCACACACGCAATACGACTCAAAAACACAATTACAAAATTAATCACCTTTAACCATTGCTGTGATTGTTCCGTCTACCAAACAGAAACTTCTTTATTATTTGTTCTTGCTCCGGCTATGAATGACATGTCTGATGTGTGCTGTTTTTGTGTCCAGGTGTCAAACGGCTGTGTAAGTAAGATCTTGGGTCGGTATTACGAGACAGGTTCGATTCGTCCCCGGGCCATAGGAGGGAGTAAACCAAGGGTGGCAACTACAGAGGTGGTGGGGAAGATCGCTCAGTACAAGAGGGAGTGTCCGTCCATCTTCGCCTGGGAGATCAGAGACCGACTGCTGGCAGAGGGAGTTTGCACCAGTGACAATATACCCAGTGTAAGACTTTTCTGTTCAGCCAAGTTATGTCAGTCAGGGGTTTGTGCAAGGAAACCTGGACTTGAGCAAAACGTGTGTATAATAATGGAGGTATTTATTTTTAGAAAAAGTTTGCAATCAGTAATGGTTCTAATAGTTTGTTAGAGTGGGCAGATGTGGTCTTAAAGTCTTATGGTCTTCAGTCAAACTGAATTTAAAACGTCTTAATCGTCTGTACTGTGAGAATTCCTTTAGCAAAGTACTGTCACAAAAAGGATTTAAATCAAATCCTTCACATTTCAATGGACCCTTAAATAGTGGGTTTGCTTCATTGATGAACGGAGGTCATGATATTACTGGTTGAACACTGTTGGTTGTAGTTTTCGTGAGCACACGTCTATTTGGGTTTTACATTGACCAAAAAGATATTGGATTTCTGCACATATTGTTAAATATATTTGATGATTGTAGTGTTACTTGGACACGATGCCATTGACCAATCCGGTCATTAATTCTCTGCCTTAAATATCCACCAAAATATTTGCTCTTATTTAATTCTGGTTTGTGCTTATCACCAGGTGTCCTCAATAAATCGAGTCCTCAGGAATCTGGCCAGTGATAAGCAGCAAATGGGCACAGTGGGAGCTGAAGGGATGTTCGACAAACTCAAGATGCTCAATGGACAAACCACCTGGGCAGGACGCTCAGGGTGGTACTCTGGGACTACGCTCACTACCACTGGTAAGACGCCAACGCCACCGAGACTGTACAGTGCTGGTGGTGACGAGATGGAGCAGAAGCGAGGTCTGGGTTTCAGCGAAGATAATTAGAGACAAGGTAAAAACAAGTCCAGAGATTATCGGAACTATTTTGGCCTGAACAAGAACAATCGAGTACTAGATGAGAGAAGAGATGAGTTTGTTTTTATCTAGCTTTCGTGGCAGACATACCCCAAAATCATGTTCATGTCAGTCTTTATGCTACTAACACATCCGGGATGGAAGGCGGATTAGTACAAAATCTGGTAAACTGCCATGTGAATGAGAAATTAATATTGATTTATTTGGCGGATCATTTTTGTACTTTTTAATAAATAATTATTTATTTGAACCAAAAACAGTATATATTCCTGAAGCAGTAGATTCGTTGCTAATCCTAAATCCAATCAAGCATTTCACGTTCCCCACCTAATACTAACAGTTTTGTTGCTGAAATCTTAACAAAGTATTTTGTTCTTTCCCTAAAATAAGTAGTTTTAAACCATAAACCTAACTAACCATTTCATGTTCTATTTCCTTAACTTAATTAAGTACTTTTCTTTTGGTGGTTTCGTGTGAATTTTTCTTTCCATCAATCATGTCAATTGGATGCAATGTAGACTCAATTTTCCCCATGAAAGTCCACCGTATTTAAGTGAGAGTACACATCTTTTGCTACGGATTACAAAGATTGCAATAAAGTTTTCCCCTTCCTATTTACTATTCCTATCACTCACATTTTATGTATATCAATTTATGTCCCTTATTGCTGACTGTGGCCTTCTTGAGTCAGATATGCCCCATGGTGGCATGCCTTGAATACAAAAAAATGCATTGACATTATACGAGGTAAAGGAGTTAAAATTAGCAGCATCCTTCCGTTTGTGTCTGAGTGCCTCATTTGCTGTATGGCAGGAACGGTAAAACGAAGCCATGCTATACTACCAAGGCTGCTGCCTGCCGTGTGTGTGTGTGGGAGGGGAGGGAGAATGGTTCGTCTGCCCTCGTTTGTGTCTCTTTCTGCCTGACTGACTGTGACACTGAGCAATGGCTTCATTCTGTTTCGGAGCCTCCGTCCGCTGGGGATGGTAAATAATTAGGCTAGCAGCACGAATAACAAGAGTTCCACGAGGAGCTGGAGTCAAGCTCCCGTCTGCTCGGGGGTTCCTCCGTTGGAGAACGTCACTCTGAAGGTTCCATGTACTTTTACTCAGGTTCATTTAATGGATTATAGAACAACATATTGCTTTGTCTACGCTGTCCGTGGCCTGGGTTGGAGTCTAGTAATGTAGCCACTGATTGAGTTGGTATTTCTAAAATAACAGCTGGAGCGGTGTAGACCCAATAAAATAAATAAGAATTGAGGTCAAAATCATTCCTCCAGGCTCCTGTTAGAAACGGTGTCATTAGTACGCTACAATTATCAGAACAATTTTCTAAATTCTGTGCTGAGGTTTGGTTTTCAGTGTTTTTTCTTTAGATGCTCGTGTAGTTCTCTCCTTGTGTACAGGTAATAGTATTTCTGTAAATGTTTACATTTTAGCTGCTACACTTCGAAGTGGATTAATGTTATTTCACCCCACTACCTTCATGTTATGGCTGGAGTTACTAGTTACTTTATAATTGGAGATTTCACATATAAAACAAAGAAAAAATATAAAGTTCTATTTAAGTCATTCCCAAATTTGCCTCAGGGCTTTGCAGTCTGTACAAATGCAACATCCTCAGTCCCAAAACCCTCACATCGCCACAGGAAAGACTCTCCCAGAAATGAAACACAGAGAAAAAGGAAGAAAGCTTAGTGAGAACGGCAGAGGATGATCCCCTCTCCCGAGATGGACAGACAGCGATGGATGTTAAGTGTAGAGGAAGAAGAAGAAGATCAAAGATGTACAATACGTTTAATTCATACAGAATCATTCTAATGTTGAGAGTAAGACAGGACCAGGAACAACCACCATCAGATATAAACACCAACTACAGAAACCTGTATGAACAACCAAAGTGCCGTTGTATCTTCATTAGGCACAATCTTCTTATTTTTGTTGTATACAACTATAACAATAATGTATTTTTTTACTTAATGGAATCTTTTGACATTGTACAATGTGAAAACCTGTCCAAGCCTAAGCCCAACTTCCCTTCCTTCCTCCTTTGCTTGGTCCAGAGTGTCCACAGGCAGAGGCAGGAGACAACGCCATATCGGTCAGTCCCAACTGCGAGGACTCGGAGGAGACTCAGATGAGGCTTCAGCTGAAGAGAAAACTGCAGAGGAACAGAACGTCATTCACACAGGACCAGATAGAAGCACTGGAGAAAGGTACCCGGGAGTTGTATATCAGTACATAATACACCCATGCACATGCTAAGTGGTTCCACAATGACAGTGACTCTCTGAATCACTTGTTTTATTGAAAACCGGATATTGGTGCTGCATTTTACGTCTTTAATTGTCCACTTAGACGAGGGGAAAGAAAACAACAATTTATTATTAAATGATTCATTTTAATACTATTCAATTGATGAGAAAGTGTGTCCAAACTTTTGACTGGTGCTGTACGTTAGTCAATACTTTACCCCATTCACTTGTTGTGTCTTTGACATTTATGTAATTAAGAAAACATTTCTTTAAAGGCCGCTTTATCAAAATGGGTTTACTCCAATCAAATCTCCACTTCACTAGTTTAAATATACCAAACTCGCTTTGCTATCTGTATTCTGAAGGTTACATAGAGGGGATTGTTGTTCATATATCATTTATATCCTGATTTAAACATATTATTAAAAAGAAAATAGATGTTGACATTCATTTTTGATTCATGGAGTGATACAAAGGCCAATTCAAAACTGCCACTCTAAAAACCGCTGACTCTAATATCTCAACAAAATGAAATGAGACATTTCATCGGGTTTTTTCTAGGTTTTTGTTAAATCATCTAGAATTATTACCCAATCAGTAGCAGTTGGCAATAAAGTGCAGTTTACAGTTTACTATGAATCAGGTAACCATTGAGGCGTCTGTTTTCGCTTACTTTCATCGTAGTGTGAGTTGTGCACTCATTGCTTCAATATTATTGTCTTAATCTGGATTGACCTTGCTGATTTACAACAATTAGAAATGGCACAACTAAAGTCCTCATGTAATGTCTTTTTGTTGCAGAGTTTGAAAGGACTCACTATCCAGATGTGTTTGCCCGAGAACGCCTTGCCAACAAAATAGACCTTCCAGAGGCCAGAATACAGGTAGGCTCTATTAAATGTAATTATTTGAAGTGTGTATGTAAGTCTTCTGGTAATATACTATGCTTTTTCCCTTAAATTACATTAATGAAACATATGGACGTGTCAGTATTCAGTCGGTAATAGAAGTGTGAACCCTCCTTCAACCTTATAACAACGTATGTCTTTTTCTTTTCTATTGCGCAGGTTTGGTTTTCCAATAGACGAGCCAAGTGGAGAAGAGAGGAGAAGCTCAGAAATCAACGTCGTCAAGTGTCCAACTCCTCCAACCACATTCCCATCAGCAGCAGCTTCAACCCCAGTGTTTACCAGCCGATTCCACAACCTACCACTCCAGGTACTGACAAGGACGTGTTCTACAAGTACATATACGATTACACCGAAACATATAATTAGCATAGTAACTAGTTACCACTTGAGTTGATTTCTACTAAAACTAAATTTGGCGTATAATACCTTTGGGTTGTCCTTTTGGATGTTTTTGTCCTTTCTTGTGATCTGTCTTGTGATAAGTTTCACATTTTGGCAGATGAACTGATACGCTAACCTTGTAGCCATGACTCAAGAATTGATTATGACAATGCCAAATACAAGGCACGGCTTGCTGCTTCTTTCTTGCTACGGTTTGTATTGTATCTAAACGTCATTAATAGTTTGTTGTCGTCTAGCTCACCGTCCTCCCAAAGGAAACAAATCATAAGCCTACTATCGGCACCAATGACAACCACCTTCTCTGTTAAAAACGGAAACTCTCTAAAATGAGGCAATACCACTGTGGCTCCAGTATCGTACGTCAAGGTATTAGAATGCAAAGGACTTACATAGCAGCTTTTTTATTCAAATTTTTAGAGTTTGGAATTTTGCTCAACTTCACCTAGACACACAGGGGGGGAGCCGGGAATCAAACTAATTCAATTCAATTCATTTGAATCGCCTCAGAGGGCTTTACAAAATGTACACTTGCAACATCTCCAGTCCGGGAACCCTCACATGGTACCGTAAAAATCCCCTCTATGCGGAGAAAAAAGGAAGAAACTTAAGTGAGTGGGGTGAGAGAGATAAGAGACAAAGTACACCCTGGATTGGTCAATTGCAGGGCTGAGGCGGAGACAAACAACCATTCACTCAGAGTCACCAACTAACCTGAGCGTGTGTTCGGACTGTGGGAAGAAGCTGGAGAACCCGGACCCACGCAGACACGGGGAGAACATGCAGACCCCGCGCAGAAAGGCCGCTGGAGTTGAACCCAGCCACTTCTTGCTGTGAGGCAACGCAGCTAACCCCCAAACCACCGTGCCGCCCCACCAGTAATGGTAGTGGGAATAATAATAGTGCTAGAAGCCGTAAGTGCCAGCAGGGCCATGGCAGGAACCGGGTCCAGATATAAGCATGATGTACGGAAACCTGCCAGGACCATAAAATTAATGGGTTCAAAACATAATGGGAATGGGAGCCTGTGACAAAAGATATACATTACATGGGCCAAACATCTCTCCTGCCGCCACCAATATCATGGTAGTCTCATATGTTAAGTCACATTGCCTTGGATACTGTAAAACCAGTCTGTGTTTTCTCCATCCTTGTCTCTCTAGTGTCCTTCTCATCAGGAACCATGTTGGGAAGGTCAGACCCAGTTCTGTCCAACAGCTACAGCCTAGCAGCCATGCCCAGCTTCAGTATGGCTGCCAGCCTGCCTATGCAAGTAAGAATATTGCAAACAAGACAGCACATTACGTAACCATCCTCCAACAACTCAATCAGGAGATAATTCGTATTATCGGGTACTTGTTTCAGCTCGGGTTAGCTAACCACAAGTGTTACCACAGTTTCATACAACATGTGTAAATGTTTGCCAACGGTTAAAGTAGATCATTATGAAACTCGTCAATCCTTGAACCTCGAGAGTGGCGGTATTTGAAGGCCTTGAAACTCTTTCATCAACGCTGACTAGACCTCCTGGATCCTATTTGGTCTTCTCACCTGCACCTGTAGACATTGGGCCATAACAAAACCCACGTTCCTTGCATGGTTTAAACGCTGAGATCACCCGCATTGCCGAATAAACACCAGATGGAGAGCTCAATGTCTTTCAAGTTTAAAAGTATTTATTTTAAAGTATTTTCTTTCTTTCCTTCTATTTTCTGTGCACCTACCAGCACACATTCAGCATGTTATTTGCTTATATTTAACAAACAGCTAGCTGTGAATAATAACACTGAACCTGTGTGTTCTGATGCCACCAACGGGAAAAGGAGAGGTGAGGAAAGAGCTCTCATTGGAGGCGCAAAAACCTCCTTCTCCTTCGTCTAACCTCCGATGGCCGTAGAAAATCAGTCCATCGCCACACAGATTGAAACAGCTGGTGGCGGGGCCGAGGACCCTGACTGCGCCCAGTTTAATAGTTGTTACAACAGCAATCTACTCTTTTGCTGTTTGAGATTTGAACATTTTTATCTTTTGAATAGTTTTCTTTTGTTTGTTTTTAGTGCTGGGCAATAATTATAATTATTAATCGCGATTAATTGCAACTAATCTCAATAATTTCCTTCTATTTTCTCTGCAGTTTAAGGGTCCTGCGTGTGTCAGATCTGTTGTCGGTCACTGTATTCAATTTAACTCATTAACCATAATGTTTGCTGTTGAAAAAAGGAATTGATTGAATTATTAGCGTTAACGCTGTCAATCTTGCATGATGCCAACACGATGGGGAATGGCTCATTAAGGTGGCCAATTCTGCTAATGGTTAACACACATTAATGTTTCCAGGCATCCAGCCAGCCCTCTTATTCCTGCATGCTGCCCACCAGCCCCACTTTAAATGGAAGAAGTTATGAGACATATACTCCTCCACACATGCAGCCACACATCAACAGCCAGTCAGTGACGTCCTCTGCAACATCGTCAACAGGTAGGAAGACACAAACTCACAACTGGTGCCCTGTTGAATGCCCTGTACGGACTGTGTTTAACATGGAAATACTTGCATCTGTACTTGGTGTGCAACATCTATAACTGGCTCTGTGTTGAGTCAAAACACATATTTCATATTTCTCATATTGTGCCGCGGCGGTCATCTGTAACGACCCATTGGTTCTCCCATCACCAGGTTTGATTTCCCCTGGTGTCTCCGTTCCGGTCCAAGTTCCAGGAAATGAAGCGGACATGTCACAGTACTGGCCACGCCTGCAGTGATGTCATTTCCCGAACCAGGAAATCCCTTTTTTGAGATGACTGCTGCAATACAACTGTATGGGTCCGAGCGTGATCTACCCCCGAATCCACTGCTTGAATGTAAAGACGGAGCTGAAGCCGACTTCCCTGCAGCAAGATGAATATGAAGGAATTACTGTCATTAATGTTTGCGAGAGAAAATGTTCAAACCGAATTCTGGAGACAAGCATGGACACAAGTACTCTTCCCAATGAAAGGATTTTAAAATTTACTCTAAATCAGTACCAACGCAGCCACTGTACAACCGGATCTAAGTTCCTTTGGAGATCCGTCGCTACATAATCCCCAGCTGCCTGGAAAGTGTCGTCGATGAGGACACTTTGGCACGAGACCAGAGAGAAAAGCTCTTGCCTGAGGAGGATCAGGAAGGTGGACGTATCCCCACAACTGTCAGTTCCTAATTGATATCATGTCGGTGGATTTGTAGTAACACAAAAAAAACCTACTGAAAATAAAGGGATGGACTTAATAAATGAACTGTGAAGTTGTATCATCAGCAGATTCCAAGGGATCTGCACGGGGCCGTGTATAGACTTTCAATTCTGTTGATATGTGTTTGGTATTGTAAAAAAAGAAAACTATTTGGTTGTGATCTGTTTACTGGCATGGACTGCCAGTTAAAACGAATGTTTACGGAAGAGGTTCGAGGGGGGGGGGGGGGGGGGTCTCACTCTGTTTTAATCACACGTGTCCATAAACATTACAGCAGGACATCTATTGAAAGACCGGAAGCAAAAGCAACACCCTGCTAGCTTATAAAAAGTGAACATCGGCTCGCGTCAGGGATGTGAATCTGTTTTTAATTTTAAAGTGTAAAGTATTTGTCTTCTCCAGTGATCTGGGAGTGTTATTAAAATGATTTCATTTATATTACATGTTGCATCTCTATACGTCTGTTGTGTTGTCATGGATTTATTCACAATATTTTTTTTATTTGTTGCACCTTCCTGGTGAATCTGTGACAAAAAGCATTGAAGCTGTTCTTGATGGATTACCTTGCTAACGAACACACACACTATCCACATCGTCTCCATTTGGACCATTACAGGTGCAGGCAGTTTACTTTTCCTGCAGGTTTTCCCCGCGGAGCCCGTGGGACGGGTACTGGGGGACGGGGACGGTGGGACTGTCCCCGACTGTGAGTTTCCCTTCGTGCTGGTGATGAACCGTCAAACGGCCTTCTGAGTACAGCAATATCACAACGCAGAGGTAAAGCTAGATTTCAAACGCTATTTCAGAAGTGAGACAGTGCTGAATTCACAAATAGGAAGAAAACTATTCATCCGCTCTCTCCCTGTGTTTCATTCATTTATTCAGCCCTTCATTTCTTTCTGTCTTCCGTTGGCCAGGGGGTGGCTGCAAAATGAGAATGGGGTCGGCCTCTCCTCATTTACCTAACAAAAGACGGGGAAAAGACAGAGAAAGAGGAGCTGACGGCTGTCACGGAGAGAAAGAGAGAGGGGATCCCAGACAGATGACCTGCAGCTTCACTCTGAAAAGTTTCATTCCGTTACATCTCACACAATCCACGTCATGTCAGCACCTATCATTACTGTCCGCATCCAACGGCACAATAGGAACTCTATTCATTAAAGGACATTCGGAGGGTGATTAACGGTGGCGTCCCACCGTGCACCACTGATACCAGAGTGATGACGAGATCATTAGGTCCTTCTGGTCATGGCTATGGTTGTGTGTGTGTGTGTGTGTGTGTGTGTGTGTGGCAGGTGATGCACTTCACACTGCAAAGAAAAAGGATTCATACGATTCAACATACGACGGCCGCACTAACAGAAGGTAGGATTTGAACAGAATTAAGGGCACAAGAGAAATTATTATTCCAGGAAATTCAACCATCATCGCAACCCCCTACTGACGAAATAGCTTCATATACAATAACTGTAAGCTTTGAAGATTCAAATAAATGAACAAAAGAACAGATAATGTCAATGATTGACTCCGTATAGGCATGATTAGAAAATAGGTTGACGTAAGTTGTTATTTTTTCTCAAAAACCTAAAAGTAATTTCCATCCATCCATCCATCGTCAAACCGCTTATCCTGCACACAGGGTCGCGGGGGGGCTGGAGTCCATCCCAGCCAACTTCGGGCGATACCTAAAAGTAATTTGTTAAGCGTAATTTCTGCCACAATTAATTAATTAATAATCTCGACATAAATTGCGTTTTTTACACAGATTTTTATTTTTCATGTTTCCAATCAAATGATTTTGTGTGGCTAGATCAACAGCTATTACTATACTATAGTAATAGTACTATAACACTTTTTAATTGCACTTAACAAGCACCTCTTCTCGTTTTTCTCCGTCACCTAATGTTGGATTTAGATCACACAATAGTTTCCAGATAATAGCCCGACCTGGCACAAGTAGAGCCCCCATCAATGGACATGCATTGCCTCACATGCCGTGTTCCATCGTGACATTGACGTTGGCATTGGCGGTGACCACACTGCAACAATGTCTTCAATAGGCATTTTCAGACCAAACTGTTCTGATGAATGACTGAGATGCAGGACCCACTGGGGAGATCCCACGAGATACATACTGCTGTAATCACATGGAATCAGGCATTTAATCAACGCCTTCCTGACGGCATAAGAACAGCAAAGGGTCCAAGGGAATGATGTGAATTTAAAGCAGTCTTTACAAATTTTTCCGTCTAACTTCCGCCATAATCCATGTGAGTGTGGCATGAATTAAGAACTTTTAATGTTTGAGATTCAGATATTTTTCTTTAACTGCAATTATAGATACAACCCATTAGACAATGGAGGGTTTGCGTCTTTTTACAGGCCAAATAATTGATGTTCGCTTTTCTTTTCAACTGTGAACATTTTTTTTTACATGTTAAATTAGATGCTGACAGAATTTCCATCCGGAGAGACTTGTTGAAATTTGCTCTAAAACAATGCTCTATTAGAACAGGCATAATATTGATATTGCAAAATAGTTTGGGGCTTAGACTCGATCCTGCCACAGGCTAGACCAAGGGCCGAGATGTCGAGCAGAGATGAGGCATATCCCCCCCCTTTGGGAGTCCAGACACTGGTGGTGGTGGTAGAGCCCAAGTTGCACCAATCTCCTGATATGCAAGGTTCTGCTGTAGATTGGAGGTGTCAGCAAAAGAGAGAACAGAGAGAACCAATGCAATTGGTTTACGGTAATGACACCCACGTCTGGTTGGCTGGTACTTCCTGACCCCGCCCCTACTCGCCTGAGCTTCATTTAATGATTTAAAAGCTCCGCCAAAAAAAGGCTAAAAATCTGTTAAGTGTGACTGTCTCAGGACTGTCCAATCATTGCATCGAGTGCAAATAGACCTGTGCACCTACAAGCACACATTCTGCATGTTATTTGCTTATATTTAACAAACAGCTAGCTGTGAATAATAACACTAAACATGTGTGTTCTGACGCCACCAACGGGAAAAGGAGAGGTGAGGAAAGAGCTCTCATTGGAGGCGCAAAAACCTCCTTCTCCTTCGTCTAACCTCCGATGGCCGTAGAAAATCAGTTCATCGCCACACAGATTGAAACAGCTGGTGGCGGGGCCGAGGACCCTGACTGCGCCCAGTTTAATAGTTGTTACAACAGCAATCCACTCTTTTGCTGTTTGAGATTTGAACATTTTTTTTAGTGCTGGGCAATAATTATAATTATTAATCGCGATTAATTGCAACTAATCTCAATAATAAGTTAACCTAAAAACTGCTTGACCTACAACAGATGTTTATTTTGGAAATGACCGGAACAGACAAGCATCCCTGACGCAACAGAAGCTGATGCTACACAAACATAGTCTGAAACATAAAGCCGCGGAGGGAGCGATGGTGGTTGACGAGTTGGGAGCGAGAATGCGTTGCATCGGAACCCCATCTGCTGCCAACAAGTGCACAGCGAAATCAATTCAAACGGGTATATGTGCTGTCTGATGTTCCTCAGGCAGGAAGCACAGCAATAGAAACAGAGGTGTTGGGAGATAAATGAAAGGGCGGCCATCCGTCCATTCAGTCAGGTAGAGACAACAGCTCGCTGTCACAGTCCTCTCTACCAGCTGCTGATATCTTCATACAAAAATCATCATTTACATTCTAATTAAAAATCATCATTATGTTTATAATTTACATCCTAATGAAATACATTTGCATGGTAATCACAGCAGGACATTATTGTGACAGGGAAGCATTCTTGCTCTTCACAGACAAATAACGAGACAAACGAGCAGAGGGGACAGATCGAGATAAAAGGAAACTGAAATGAAAGCGCAAAGAGCAGATGGGAATCAGCTCATTGTCTGATTCACTTTGACATCTTTATTTCAATCAGGGGGAGGTTTTTTTTTTCTTCTCAGAGACCACTGCGACACACGCAGGCCTTAATAAATAAACTGTTATTGTGATCAGAGCTGCTGTCCGGCCGCCTCTGATAACGACCAAATAAAGGAGCCGTGGGTTGTGATCCTAATGGAAGCTTGTCAACTGTCAATAGAGAATCATTTCATCAATGGAGGAATCCTGTGAAAGCAATTACTCCCTTCAATCTCCCCCCACTGAGCTCTTCGCTGTTAAATAAATACGAGAATTTCACCAGGCTGATGCCACTCACGGCCGAGTGTTCTCACAGCTCCGCAAATGCGTGTCCCGGTTTTTGGCGCACACCATCTACATTATATGCACATTACATGCCCAAACTATGACCCCAATAGGGTCAATATTGAACCTGCCAGAAACAGCGTGTCAGTTTATGACAAAGAAAGGCTTGAATTGCAATTGCTTTAGCAGGAAAATCAAAAGAGAAAACGTACTCAATCAACGCGTTGCTGTTTAAAGGCTACAAAGCTGGAATTTCATATTTGTTCATCTTCAGATCCCCCCGTGGACATCAATTCAGCGGGGGTCAATTATCTGACGACCGTCATCGAAGCTCAGACAACTATTCCCAGCTCTCTGGGCTCCTGTGGGAGCGCTCGGCTTTGTGCCCCACATATAGCAGCGAGGGCGGGGGGGGGGACGCGGACGTAGCGTATTATACACGTCAGCCTAAAATACTGGAATCAACTCGGCAACTCGGCAATCCCAAATCCAAAACTCAAACACAGCCTGAAATCCAAAATACACCAATGCCATGTTCCATCAATGCCATCAATGTTATGATCCTTCATGCCCACCGTATTTGGCCAAGCGTGCAAATTTCAATACCGTTCATCGCAGCTGGTTTATTACAGATTTGGTAACAAATTGGCAACAGCTCAAGAACTGACTTTTCAATTATTTAATGATGACGTCCCGTTCTGCTGCTGTCGACTGATTGAAATGTTTGACTGGCTAATGGTGCGATAACCAAATGGCCATTCAGGCGGAGTTCTGGTGAATCACACTAACTCCTGAGCGGAGCCTTGTAAAGGTCTTTGCTCTCGGTATTAGGGACTCTTCTTCCGGACAAAAGCAGGGGGTCGGGCTGCTCTGCACATCAAATGCGGAGGTCAAACTGATCCACGTATTAAAGAGAGGGGCTGGCCCCCGGGGGGGGCGGGGGGGGCACACATCACACAGTCAGCCCTGCACAGGGCCACACACTGGACACATTTAATCTGAGCCCCCCCCCCCGGCTCCGCGATTGGGACAGAGAGCTCAGACGGACAACACACGGCCCTGCAGACTTACATCGCCTCTGGCAGCTCGAGTGCTCCATCTCCTTTTCTTACCTTCTACTGGTGGGCAATCTTCTTACTCCACAATAGCGCGGAGGATCCCTTTTACGACCACAATGCCGTGCCGCTGCAGCACGGACAAGCCCGTTCGGCCACAAAGCACGACATTCTCTGCTGCTCAGCTTCAATTAGCTGTGCTCTGATACATCTCAATACAGCCCCAATACGGCTTCGGCAGAATTTAAATATGGCTCAAAACACCTCAATTCAACCTCAGTGCTCCTCAATGCAGCTTCGAAACTCTTAACACGGCTCAGTACATCTCAATGCCGTGGCCGCACATCTAAATGCGTCCTCAGAGCGGGTCTGCGAGACCATTCATCAGCTCGGATTCTCCACCTGAAGCTCTCGGCGTGCTGGGCTCTGTTTGTCGCCGCTGTGGAAGAATGAGTGACAGAATAGGGAGAATTCCAGCCGGGAAGCTCAGTCAAGAGTTGGGCTTGACTCATAACGACGGGAGCTTAACGCTGACTTTAACAAACTGAATGGGTGTCAGCGGCCGCTGAGCGAGGCACGCCGGCCCCAGGGTCCGGACGCCCCTGAGAACAGCCAACACCGCCTTGGATCAACATTTACCCCAAAATAACGCGCGCCAGTGTTTACCGTCCTCTCCGGAGCTCTCAACGGAAGAATGAACACGTTGACTAAGCTTGTAACTACCAGGCGGGACTCACATAAAGAAAAGTGGCTTGCATGTAAACCATACCTGGAACATGCTTCGTCCATATTCTGGAGGTTGACTGTGGGGGATTTGTGTTTCGTTCACAATTGTCTGTTTTAATGAAGATGTTTAACGTTTTATCTGGACAACTGAGATGAGATCCTAATTAAGGGCACATTCACACCGGCTTTCAGTGCAGAAATGACTCCAGGTATATTGTCAACGGCCACGGCTTTAATGTTTGAATGAATATAACCCACAATGCACTTGCGCATTAGGTGCTAACATTCACATACAGCGGGCACCGCTTAGGCCGCAGTTCGGGGTTAAGAGTCTTGAACGAGGGAACCGAACCACCAATTCCCTCCGATTGAAGCCCCGCGTGCTTAAAATGCGTTTTAGTCTTCACTATGTAGCAAGTCAAAGATATACACACACACACACACACACACACACACACACACACACTCACACGCATTTAAATGTGCGACATTTTCATTACTGTGATGGGTACTTCATTAATACAATGGAGGGGATTTATTGAGGAGGAGACGGAGGCACAATAAAGATTAAACGTCACTAAATCCTTGGAAATGTTTGGAGCCACGTGTTCCACAAGCAGGACGAGACAAAGACAATCGGCATCGGCATCGGCGCCTCCCGGCAACCGCAGGGGGACGCCGCATTTTTAATACAGGTCCCGCACATGTGCATCTTCAGTAGTGACCCACGGGCTTGACTCATAATTAAATAATTTTTTGGGGAGAGATTAACACATGAGTTTGGCCCAGCAAGGTGAGTTTGTTGGTAAGAAATAAAACACCAACTTCTTTCTTTGTCTATTGTTGTAATTAATTAACCAGCCCTCTTTGGAGATCTTAGAATTAAATGCGTACGTTTCGTTTTGCATAGCGTAAAATGTGCACAATACGTTAAATCCATCTGAAATGAAACGGAAATGATTCAGATATTGAGAGTAGTCAGCCAGGTGTACGGCTGGACCACGCGGGCAAAACCACGCCAACGGTCTCGTTATGAAAGACGTGAACAAACACCAAGAGTTGGCCGTTCCCCAACGGACCGCAAACACCAAAAATACACATCATTCACAATAAAAAGTGACCAATACCCGACGTACCACTGCAACTCGATACTCTCGGACATGGATTGTCATCAAATGAGCAGTTGCAGATACTTGAAGCATCGATTACTGGGCTCATTTTGAGTTAAAGCTGAAGAGGATCTCCGTTAAGAGGCTTTACTCATTTGAAGAGAGGCCAGTCACCTATGGGTGCTCGTCCTCACACAGGCTCCCTTTTGGCAGCATAAGAGGCTTTGGCTGCTCGCTGGGCTGCATGGAAGCCAAACAATCAACACAACTGTAGAGAGGACGGAGAGTCCAATTCAACCGCTGCGTCGATTGTGGCCAACCGTAACCCGGCCGAAGCGAGGGAGCGAAGGAGGTCCCGTAAGAGGCTTTCACTAAATACAAGACCTCGGGACAATAGGCAGCAAGACACAGAGAGGTGATGAAGACGTCCAGCCCACCCTGGGTACTTAAAAGACTGACCTTCGACAAAAGGCTGCAGTATCTCAATAAAGCCTTCGCACACAGGACCGGCGTAACCTAATGACCTCGTGTGATCGCTGATAATTACTGAGGCCGTCCCTGCTCTCACCTCCCTGGGAATCTGGCGAGCATGCGAGGGACACATTTGACCACGAGTAACAAGCGGAGGATTAGATAAAGGCACGACGGCCGAACATTTAAAGAAATTGTTTGATTTGTCCAAGCTTTGGTAAATATATTGTGGATTTGTGATCCCTTATTCAAATAGGGACTGAGTTAATGCCTGATAATGTCTTTGGTGACAGATATTTAGATGTTTGTCTTTAGGTAAATGAACAGCGCGATGCTCTTGAGTCTATAACAAACAAAAATGTTAACGTTTGTAAGACTTATTTCTCAGTAAATCAAAGTGAAAGAAATCATAACTGAGCCAGTAAGTGCAATGATGTCATGATGGTAATCGTTCCTCTTTGGCTGAAACAAGCTGAGAAACGATGTAACAATGCGTGTGAATCGGCGCCTGGACTCGTGTAGTTGGTGTAGTCGATACCTCACACAGCACTTAAGGCTGTTTCAGACGTGTTTCTGACACTTACTGTGAACAACGCCAACAATAATGTGACATTCAATCAGTTTTGCCTTCGCCAGCAGCCCATTAGTTAAGGGTTTTACAGAAGAAGCAAGAAAATCACAACTGATGTGAAGGACTAGCGTGTCCGGCTAAATAAATATTATTCTCACCTATTAGAAAGCAAGAAAACACGCACACGCACACGCACACGCTGTCCCCCGGACCGTGTTAGTCGTCATTTAGCTGGTGACTACAGTTGTTTTCCGCCGGGCCTCCGGGGACCAAACTGACACACAAAGAGAACCCAAGAGTCTCTGCCATGTTTCAACCTGCCAAACACACACACACACACACACACACACAACACACCGGTAAACAACTCTGTGCAGGTGTGTGTGTGTGTGTGTGTGTGTGTTTCCCTCAGAGAGTAGAAATGGTTCTTGTCAGACACCCCCATCCTGGGGTTTCTATAGCAACATGCATGTCATAACAGTTCCCTCCAGTGGCGTCACCAAGCTACACACACACACACGCACGCGCGCGCACACACATGATTATCATTATCATTATCTTGTCAAAGGTAATGGCTTGACTTTATCTTATTAAAGAGGAGGAAAAAGTATCATGGGGATAAAACCGTGGGGACTCGCTACGGAAATACTCAGTACTCAGCAGCAGCAACGGTTGTTGAAGCTGCTTCTTGGACTCTTTCAGTTAACCTCAAAAAAAAAAAATATATATATATATATATATATATATATATTTATGACGTTATTGAACTAATTGTAACGTTTGATCATGGCTGCCGTTCATCTTATGTTTAGAAAAATATCATGACAATGAGCCATGCGGGTGAATAGTTCCTCGAAAAAGCAATGAAAGCAGAAACGTGATTATTTAGCCTGTGAATTAAGGTTTAATCATTGGAAAGCTGTTTTCTGTATTTCAGGGAAATGGGGAAAAACACATACATCCCACGGGGCCTCCGTACGCAGGCTTCCGTGGAGGCTCACGTTTCACTTCCCGAGCGTATGTCACACTTGAAGTCACCGGACCGGTTGACCTCCGCGGCGGCGCCGCGCTCGAGCGCTTCATGTCTAGCCGAGCGGGAGGACGTGTAGCATGTCGCTTCCACTTCCCCCACCAGCTAAAACAAATCTGTTCACGCATTTAGCCTCCCGATCGTGCTTTCAGGTCCGACGTTGTGTGTGTTTTTGGCTAATAAATCTTTTTTACTTTAAATATTTATCACTTAAATGGTTTTTTATCAAAAAAAACTCCTTTCCATTGCAGTGTTTTGCGTTGCATCGCGCATTTGGGAATCCAAGCACGCAGCACAAACGAGGGATTTCCCCACTTTTCAGTTTGTTTGGGGGGGGGGGGGGGGGTCCCTGGTGAATGGAGGGCCCTCGAGGAGCCACTCGCGCCTCGGGCCTACGCTCGGCTCTCCTGCTCCGTTTGATCGGGTGTGGTGGTGGTTTACACAGAAACAATACACACACGAAAAGCCCAGATTGCAGTGAGGGAAGCATCCATTATGTGTGTGTGTGTGCTCAAAAACCCAAAGTGAATCAGTGTAGAAACACGCACACACCCACACGCGGAATTGAAGTGTTAAACAAGTGATTGTACTGAGCCAGTGAGCAGAGAGCGACGGAACGAAGCGAGAACAAACAGTGTCTTTGTGTGGACCACTCGCGCCCATTTGCACAGTCGGCACAACGGAGACGCAGCTCGGATTCTGGTTCTATTCGCGGAGCGTTTTGCTTCAGGAGGAAACGGGAGGAACGGTGAAATCGGTGTCCTCTGTTGAGTGAATTCACACTCTCAGGTATATTAAACGCAGGGGGTCGGATTTGTGTTCGAATGTTTGAGTATGAAAAATTGGGTCTGCAGTCTTTCCAAATGCTTTTCCATGCGTTCATCTTTTGAAAGCAAGTCCTAAAATCTTAATCATGAAGTGTAAATCAATTTTAAGAATTATTATCATTAAGAATTATTTTTAAATTTAAAATACATTTCTTTTTATTTGACTTTTTAATGATTTATTTTCCCCTAGAGAAACTTTTTTGTGAACCGAACCCAAACCGTTCTTTACAAAAAAAAAACTTCTTTCTAAAAGTAATGTGCCAACAAATTGAATGAGGGACTATGAGTAATTAAACGAAAAATAACGCTTGCACATCACAGACGATGGATGACAATGTCTCTTCTTTTGCTGCTCTCTTAATTTTCTCCCTGGGCCTTTAGAGTTGCAGGAGCAGTTCCTGACAGCTCCTGTGCTTCAGAAGAAGAACAAGCTCTACAGCTGATGCTGCTTAGCGACGCGCATCTTTTAAGATGCCCATTCAGGATGAAGCTGCAACGCTTTCAGAGGCTCTTGTGCTGTTGAAACTCATCTTTTACGCTGACTGGGTTTTGGTCTTCAGGGGAAGTAGGCAGGTGGTGTAAAGCCCCCGTGGGCTCAGAAACTGAGGATCAATTTGTGATTGTCAGCACTAGTCAGCACTATTCAGCCTCTTCCTCTACAAGCTAGCATGACATGGTTGGTATTAATGGATTCATCAGTTTCACATTCAATTCAATTTGTTTTATTTTGCATAGCTCAAAATCGCAAAATTATAAATTTGCCTCAGAGGGCTTTACAGTCTGTACACATGCGACATCCTCTGTCCCGAAACCCTCACATCACCTCAGGGAGGACGTCAGAGGACGGATCCGTCTCTCGGGGTGGACGGACTACAATGGATGTCATGTGTACAGAGTGAACGATGTAAAAGACGTACAGTTTAATACATTCAATTCCTATGAGAATTTGGATGCTTTTTCATAGAGCACCGAGACAAAGAGACGATCAACAATCCATTACATTTCACATATCTGACAAAAAGAAATCCATTATTTGTTATCTTTTCCTGAATAGGAAAGTGTTCTTTGAGCTCATTGGTCTCGTCTGTGCAGCCTCATAATACTGAGACACTGGGGTGGTGGGCTGTGAGGGTAGCGAGGTCCATGCAGGGCAGGGGGACAGGTAGCAGGGCCCAGATTAAGCATGGAGGACAGGGTAGGGTGTGGGGCCCCCCAGGACCTATTGGGGGTCTGTGAGCCAACACAGATTACTCACGCTTAACCTGGACTGAAGCAGCTTAGCTCCGGGTAGGACACACTGGTCTCTATTCTTTTCTGCTCTATTCAGTGGGCAGCCCTCCCTGTGGACATCCCCGGCACGCTGGAGATTCACACTTTCTTTTTCTAAGATCCTGGATGTCATTTTTATACTTGCTCAGTTATTCCATTCAACATTTTGCTCCATGGTGCTGTATTTTGTGACCTAATTATATAATATATATCGTCCATATATATATAGATATGGGTTTCATTTAAATTTTCCATTTAATCCTGGACGATGTTGTGCTACCAGCAGGATGAAGAGTAGAACTTTAAAGACCCCGTGACCTCTTATAGTGCCAGACTCAGGACAAACTACCATGTGTAGCTACAGAGACTGTAGACATAAGCAGCATAGAAAGGCATATCGTGTGTGGGGAGCTCAAACAGTATGCGGATACTTCTCGCGAGAAATGCCATCGAAATGCATACAAATGCCTTCTTAAAATATTGTGTTTTTCACAGATAATAGACCGACAGTCCGCCATTTTCTTTTCTTAGCTGAGGGGGAAGTTGATGGTCACGTGACCTGGTTGCAAACGAAACATTGTATTGTCGCGCTTTCTCCCCGAAAGCGTGAGAACACCACGTTCCACAACGTAGCTGTCACACGTTTCGCTGTGAGACTGCGTTGGTTAAGTCACTGACTACTCATCCAAGAACTGCTCATTCCTTATGACCGGTGGTCGTAGCGTACATCTTTTATCACACATATCGACTCTGCTCGCGGCACTCAATATCTCAAAAGCAGAAGATCAACCGGACAGTTATGCATCAGCCACCGAAGAGACTTTTAGAGTGAAAGGGCCCATGTTCTCCCTACATTCAAAACTTACCCCAACTTACTGATACTGCTTTACATGCTCTCAAGAGAGCAGAGAGAAAAGAGAGAGAACAGAAGAACTGAGCAGCAGAAAGCCTGAGATAATGGACTGTTTTTTCAAGGACCCCACCGATCAATACCTTCCCCACAAGTCGCCTTGTCAAACATTGGTTATTTAAATATATTTTAAATGGCCGAAACAGGAAAATCTGAGCAGCGGGGCGGTTATAGCGCTCGCTTTGCCGTACTGTCGTGACGAAAAAGAGGGCTGAGCCAGAATGCAAAGCTTTGATCTACCGGTCGATCTTTATTCGCACCCTCGCCTACGGTCACGAAGGTCACGACCGAAAGAACCAGGTCGCGGGTACAAGCGGCTGAAATGGGTTTCCTCAGGAGGGTGGCTGGCGTCTCCCTGGGAGATAAGCGGAGAAGCTCAGTCATCTCCGAGGAGTTTAGAGTTGTAACTTTTTCCATATTGGCAATGCAGAAGTCCTCAAGCCATGAAACTCTGAAAGCATGCTAGATTTGGGACCTTTCCATTATTTTTATTTCAGATTGTACTGCCCAAATATGAAACTGATCTCATTAATGTCCTGAAAATTGCCAACTTTTAGTTGGGTTGACAGCATTTAACGTGTGATACACGCGCTTACATCATTTGGTACCTTTCGGTCAAATGTACCTCAACGGCTTCTTTGTCCAAATTTCATAGGGAACGCTTTGACACTGTGAATCAAGGTAAGATTACTATATTTATGACTTTAAATGTTTGTATACCATGTTGGATTCTGCGTCGAGCATTTTAGGCCCCTCACAAACACCTTTTTACATGTCAAAGAATCTGTTGCCACAACCACGGTGTATCAAGGAACAACAACCCTTTCACGTTTTCTTCCTTACGGAAGTGCCTCTAGGAAATCCCTGAGAGGAGTTTGTTCAGGTATTGCGCCTAGAAATGGCCAAAAATGTGGGGAGAAATCACAAAAAATGCGACTTCCTTTTAGCTATAGAGCATGTTGCCAAGAGGCTTTTAACGTCTCACCCAATGCCAGGTCTTTCTCAGTATATGCCACACTTTTCCTACGCCTATGACAACTGTTTTCCTGCTGCTGACCCTCCCTGTTTGGATGTCTCCGTCTTGCCTACGCCGCGGTACATGTCTGTCTTCTGTCCCTGACCACGAGAACAGCGCCTGCTTCCTCTGGTTCCTGTCTAACAGCTTTCATTCCATCCTTCAAGTGAGCTGAACCCCGACGGTTGACCGGTTGGGTCTTCTACCTGGAATGAAGCTTTGTTCAACTCTTCCCTGCTCTGCTTCTGGGTCCTTACCTCACCCATTACAGTAATATTAGTTGTAGCAGTGATTCTCAAAATGGTAGTTGTAATGTGGTATTTGTGTTACATTTTCAGGACACCGCTATTATACAGTATGAAACTAAATCAATGTGTAAATCTTCTTTACAAAATTAAATATTTATCTGGTTAAGTGGCTAAGAGTAATGTAAATGTGATTTCCTTTCACCAATGAGTGGTGCTATTTATGATATTTTTGGCTTGAAATTTTAGGACTATAGTATCATGCATAAGAAATTCGGGATAGTTTGGATAATGAACCTTGGAAGTTACAAAAAAAACCCTTTTAACCACACAAAATGAAAATTGTGAAATCGCGAAATTGGCACCAACTCGCCCCGGGATATCTTTCCATAAAGGTCTAAATATTACCCTGACCAAATTTGAAGTCTACCTCATAAATTCTGTGGGAGGTAAAGTACAGCAACAGAAAACCTAGAAAATGTTAATTCTTGTTACAGGATGGGATATGAACTTATGCTGTACTTTATGATGATTGGCAAAGTTGTTTGGAAGTTATGTGAATTGATGTAAAAAGCCCCTTCCATTGGTACATGCACAATGAAATCAACAAATGTATGGTGATCCGATAAGGCAACACGCAAGTTTAATAATAATCAGACCCAGTGTGTAGTAGGATTTTGTAAAAATGTAGTTTAAACTAAATTCAAAATGGCAGAACAAATTGGGCGGTCGAGTGGTCTATTTAACTTGAAGACCAGAGGAAACTGTACATGTGCATTGGCTAGACTTAACTCTAGAGGTTGTACCCAAATGCAAGATCCCTTAAATATCACATGGATATACGGCCTCACTTGGCAAGTTTTTGATCAGGATAAAGCCCACAAAAAGTCATAGTTTTACATTGTGAAGTTCTTATAAATTCTCATAATGTCTCTTGTTGGGACACCAAAAAGAGAAATCAGCAGCACGGCACCAAAAAGACACACATCAGCAGCACGGCATCCATTTTTAATCCAGTTCCCGAACCGACAAAAACTACACTGAACAATCAGTACCATTAAAATAGGCCCTTATCATTGAAATGACAACAGGTCCTGGTGTCAAATACTGAAATGATCTATGTATGACCAGGGACAAAGAGTTGAGCTTTTCATCTGAATGAAAGCTGAGGAGTCATTTAATGGAACATCTTGTTACGGTGAAAAGGTAATTTTGCCTGTAAACTGTTTTTATTCACTATGGTGATTTGGTTTAGCAAATGATAGCGTTATCTCATTGTGACCTGGTAATGGTCTACGCACGAGACACAGAATGAACTGGAGACAGAGACCACTATACCGAAAATGATTTATTCAATTATACATGTGAGTCTCAATAAAAAGAGATTTAGTAGTGTTCACTTAATATACACGTCAATCAAAACAAAGAAAATGGATCAATATACTGCACCATCTGGGAGGTCAGTGTAAATATGTTAAACATAAATTAAATAGTCACAAAATGACTTCAAACAAATCAATCAAATCAAAGCAAATAAGATGACTAAAATCCATACATTAAAAAACAAATGCGTGATGCTTCAGCACAGCAGGAAAATCAATTGCAATTGACTTATTAAAAAGCTTACCATATAAAAGGTGACCAAAAATCAGTGGTTGTCCGTTTAAAACAAAGGAAACAAATTAGTATTTTAAAGACACCTTCACAAAACATGTCATGATGCATTCAAGGAGTACATGGGCTTTCTCACTGTCCCTCCCCCATCAGTCCCCCAACCAACGCTGGCCTCCTCTGTGAATGAAGCACTAGGATGAAATGCTCAGGTGAGCTCCCGCCCCCTTTAAAGGCTCTGCCCCTTAACAGTGGGCCGCCCTTTTACCTGCCTTGCCGCGTCGTCGATGCGTCTGTGTGCTCAACTCGTGTAATCAGAGCGAAGTACGTTTGAGTGATAAAGGTTAAAAGGAATACAAAGGTAGAGGAGAGGTAGTTGGAGACAGAAAGGGATCTAAGGGCTTTAATTGTTGATGGAGACAGGATGGAGCTTTTGATAGAAACAACAAATAGATGAAAAATACCCTTTTGGATAATGCTATGGTGTAATATATATATATAAAACACTCAAATGGTAATGAAATGCCCTCCAGGGTGGCCTTCACTGGAGACAATTTGCGATAGAAGATGTCCTTTCAGTAGAAAACCTGTGATGAGGGTGCCCTCTAGGGATGTTTCCAGAAAAGAAAATGTGAAAAAGTGCGCTATAGGTGTCCCTTTCATATTGAAAAGTGAAGAAGCATCCTATAGGATGCCCTTCCGGTGGAGAGAATATGACGAAGTGCCCTTTGGGTTACCCTTCAAGTGGAAAAGTGTGATCGTGTAAAGGGCCCTCTAGGTTGCTGGTCCACGGTGAAGCACGTAACTTCCTGTGGAAAAGATGCAAGTGCTCTCTAGGATGACATCGCAGGGGAGTAAATACGATAGTGCCTTTTAGGATGCTCACACAATGAAGAAGATGAGATCAGGGGCTTATCAGGATGCTCTTAAATTGGAGAAGATGAGATAAAGGGCCCTGTGGAAGGTCCTTCCAATTGATAAAATGTGACTACGAGCCGCCCAGGATGAGCTTGAGGAGAAAAATAGGACCATGTGTTCTCAAGAATGGCCTCCCTGAAGAGAAAGCGTGCTGATGAGCCCTGGAGGTTAACCTTCCACTGGAAAGAAATGTGACAAAGCGCCTTCCACCCCTAACCTTCAAGTGGAGAAAACGTTCCCTGCCTTGCCCTCACTGAAAAGCACGGCGAAACGCTCCCTAACTGCACCTCCAGTGGAGAAAATATGACAGCGGGGCCCCCTAACTGCACCTCCAGTGGAGAAAATATGACAGCGGGGCCCCCTAACTGCACCTCCAGTGGAGAAAATATGACAGCGGGGCCATCTCCAATGACCTTCCGGTGGAGAAGGGCTCCAGGCTTCTTTTGGAGACGACGTGATGAACTGCTCTCACCTTCCAGTGAAGAAACATGTAATCTAGTGCCGCTCAGGTTTCAAACGGGACTTACGCTTTACCTAATTACAAAGCATTGCGGACGGAAGAGGAGTTTAGAAAGGGTGGCGGTGGGATTCGGGGGGCTGTGCTTTGGTGGAAAGTGATATAAAGCTCTAATTGCAGGTGTGTGTGTTTGCGAGAGGGATTTTGTGTCTCAGCACGTCGCTGCACGTCGATGTGTCTGTCACATCAATATTCAACCAACCCCTCACTTAAAGCTGCCTACCCCCACCTCCAGCACGCCGAGACGGACCCCCAACCCCCCCCCCACTCCTCCCTCCAGTGAAGAAACTCTCCTTCACTGTTGACCACTTTGGCTGATTCAGACGAAGATGTCGGGGGGAATAATTAGTGCAGGATTCAGACGGTACACTCCCCTCCTTCTCTGTCAAGTCCTAACTTTCTTGCGACAGATACAGATGATGGATGGATGGATTAGAGGGTATAATGGATGGGAGATGATCATCACTGCGCTCCTGTCGGCTGTGACCTTTGCAGGCTGAGTGACCAGAGAGAGAGCAGAGTCATTACCAGCCTTTTCCCCCCTTTGTCCGTCTGTCGACGCCCCGCCGAGAGAACAATGGCTCTGTCATTTAGGGCACCTGTTTCCAACCTGGGGATCGGGACCCCTCGGAGATCATGGGATAATTGTTCAGGGTGGTAGAATATAGCTTTCCTATACAAATGATTTGCCCCCCAACCAAGTTGATGATCACATTTTACCGTGTTTATTCATTTTTTTTTCACGTAACCTCTGTACTTCTTATAAAGGAGGCGGCAAAGCTTCCAAGACTGTGAGGCAGCCGCACATCTTTTCCAGAGTTCAAACGGCAATTATACAGCAAATGGAGATAACTTGCTTAACGTGCAGTTTGTTGGGGGCATATCTAGGGCATACCTTCTAACAGAAGGAAATGAATGAAATGAAAGAAACAGAACAAACTAAATGCTCAACTCTTTGTCCCTGGTCATACATAGATCATTTCAGTGTTTGAATCCAGGACCTGTTGTCATTTCAATGATAAGGGCCTATTTTAATGGTACTCATTGTTCAGTGTAGTTTTTGTCGGTTCGGGAACTGGATTAAAAATGGATGCCATGCTGCTGATGTGTGTCTTTTTGGTGCCGTGCTGCTGATTTCTCTTTTTGGTGTCCCAACAAGAGAAATTATGAGAATTTATAAGAACTTCACAATGTAAAACTATGACTTTTTGTGGGCTTTATCCTGATCAAAAACTCGCCATGTGAGCCCGTATAGCCATGTGATATTTAAGGGATCTTGCATTTGGGTACAACCTCTAGAGTTAAGTCTAGCCAATGCTCTGCACACAGCGGAGGCATCAACCAACAACCGAGTGTTCGACTACGTGAGAGTAGCGATGTATACGGTACCCCAGACTCACCCGGCCCTCAACCTCCCACCACAGACCTGCACAACAACTACTTGTTACAGATCTGCCTCCGTTCCGTTCGACTCGGTCTTCCTCCTTTTCTTCTAGAGGCCCAGGTGATCGCCGGCATTGCACCTGAAAAGAGAGAGGAGGACCAAACCAGGAGAGAAATCCACAGGCAGGACGGGTAGAGATTTGCACACAGCCGATCATCCGGTCTTGGAAAAGGAGGAGTGAGCGGAGGTGAGATGTGTCACAATACCACCGCGTTTAACTAAACCCTACATACTGGCCCCTAGCCCTGTACTTGTGAAACCACACATGGAGACTGCAGGATATACTGACGACACGGTTCATAAAATTAATTCAAATGCATATAGTGTACACCAGAATACAGCCATGATTCTGAAACGGTGTAATCAATAAAGAAATGGCAAAATTGTAAAACCAGTGTAATTCTGCAACTGTAATCGAATAATACCAATGCAGTTATGATTGTATTTGATGTAATCGACTGGAATGCATGCATGTAATACTTGGACAAGAACTGATATTGACTAAGGGCCATTCAAAATCAGAGTTACATCGAACCCAGAGGTGTGGACACTGCCTTTCACACCTTTAAGCATTGGTATAAATACCTGTAGGAACCATTGTTCTGGAGTTCGCTGGTGGAGGCGACAGACGGGCACTAGGGATGGTCAAAGGACTGACCTGGGGCCTGTTGGTCGCTGAGACCAGCGGCTCCTCAGCTGAGATGTTCTTTTTACCACAACGCCATCTCCTTTATTAAATGCATTTGATTTTAACCTTTTGATCTGCGATGACCTTCGTCCGTCCGGCGTTTCTTCATTTTTGGACACAACAAGACCTTCCAGGGAATGGTCCATCACATTGGTCAACATCAGCACAACCCCCCTTAGTGGTTCTCCTTCCACACTATTGCACATGTACTATCACTGCTGAGAGCCGGGGACTGATGACGACGGTTCAAAAATATAAAAATCTGTGGCAGGAAATAGATTAAATTATGATCATACACACATACTATGAATCTAGTTTGACTAACCAGACATACCCCACGTGTACATGTAGATGTGTTCACACGACAACAGGGGGGCCTGAACTAGATGGGCAAACACCTTTTACAACAGCAATGACTGCACTGTACCGAACGTTCCCTGACGGACTGTATAGATGGCTAAAAATAAATGAGTTGGATTGCCTGGTACGAGTCTGCATTTATTTTTTATTTTTTTTTGTTGAGAGTCCATTCGGTCAGACCTGCAAGAAGAACTGTTTACCTCTTTACATACACACAAATCTATACATAAATAATAAGACAATACACTTCAAACCAAAGACCATTTAAAATTCACTTTGGTATTCTGCAAGAAAAATATGTCAATATGACTGAATGCATCACTACATAAATGAATTCTTTGTCATTTCAAAGTAAAAGCGCACTTAATTCGAGAACAATGAATCACACGCGTGTTCCATTTCGTCTCCTTTGCAATAGTAATTCTGATACCTGAACTTTTCCATTACTAAGCACCAATTTGTGTGTTAAAGAAGTACAAACAAGATAAACATGACGTAAATTCCACTTCCATCTTTTCTATATTGTCGTGACATCCCTTTTAAAAATGATTTATTTAAGTTTCTTCCGATAACAACTTTTCAAAAGAGTTAACTTTAATAAATCCTTTTAATGTTATGACAAACCTTCCCCTTATAGTCATTTTTACAGTGCATTGAATTCAATTGTAATTCAACGCAACCGAAACGGCTAAAGTGGACTTGCTCTCCTGCTGCTGCCGTCTAGTTCACATGAGTGTGGATACGACGCTTCGATCCGCGGCTCCACTCGTTCAAGACACTTGACCCCAAACGGTGAATGGATTGTACACTGAAGGCTCTTTTCTAGTCCTCTAACCCCTCAAAGCACATCAACACACTATCATCATCCATCCAACGAAGGCAGGGGGCCACCTGCCAATCAGCGATCTGACTAATTCCTACATGCACATTCATGCACACAGGCACAGCTCGCCGGAGCAGATTAAGGAGCAGGACACATAGAGGTGGAACTACCGGAGAACCGCTAAGGAATCAGATTACATGGATGACAGCCACAAACCGGCCCGTGCAAACACAACGTGGCGGCGGTGAGTCGGACACGGAGCCTTTTAATTGGCAGGTGGAGGTGAGCTTGTTATGTCTTCATCGAGGTCAAAGTTCAACAGTTCTTATCGTACATGTCCAACGTGTACTACCGCGTGACGCACACAGCGAGGGAACACGTGTCGCAGCACACCACCACTCCTCCTCCTCCTCCTCCGTGCTCTCGCTCCCCAGTTTCCGCCTCCTCCTCTTCATCGCCGTCCTGCCGCCTGCTGCGCGTCACCTCCTGAACCTCCTCCTCCGAGACGTGGAATCCTCCCCCACAGCGACAGCCGTGAGTGTACACGCGCTCGTCTGAAACAACGCGCTACCATTTTACAGACATTAACACCAGGACATTTAGCTCTCTTTACACTTGTTAGGTCTAGATTTCATGCATACAATGTTTTCTAGTATTTAGTATTTTTTTTACATAATATTGTTGTTATTGCTGGTTTTAACGCCTGTCTCTCAGGTCCCGTAAAGTAGGACTTAAATGACACTAAAACGTATTTTTTAAATGTTTTTATTCACTTAAATACAGTAACTTTAGAGAAATAGACCCTTTGGAAATCAGTAGAATAAAAACATTTGAGTACAATAAAACTAAAATAAATGAAGCTGACCATTAATACCTACTGCATCAAATCCAACTAGTTAAACCGATTAACCATCATTGGGATGCTGTATATAATACGGGATTACCCATTAGTAAAAGTACCTTTTACTGTCCACTATTTAATTAATCCGATGATGCAAAAACACATTGATTACCAATTACTTTTAAATTTAAACTCTGGCACCACATTGTTACTAAAAAAACGATTTAAATGTTCATAAAGTATCGACATGCCCGAACCGTTAACCCTGTGATGACCTTTGTGGAGTGTTGTGTGTTTTAGTGTCGATGGTGTGTAGTTACTCTGTTCCCAGATCATGTCCTGCAGATGGACGACAGAGTCCACTGGCCAATCCTGTTTCAGCTCCTGTGCTGGAGAAGCAGTAGGGCGCCGTTATCATCATAGCGGATGTAGATGGAGGACAAGGGGGGGGGGGGGGGGCTACAATAGCTGGAGTCATTACTTTGTCTGCGTCTTTGGGTTTAGAGCTTCTCAAAATGCCTTTAGCCGGCCTCAGTGACAGAAGACGCTCGTTAATCTGACAATGCGTTTGGGAAACGCCTCTAAAGTAGGGCTGCAACTAACGATTATTTTGATAAGCGATTAATCGGTCGATTATTTCTTCGATTAATCGATGAATCGGATTTTTTTTTAAACGGCATTAAAAAGCTTTAATTTCCAACCCTTTATTCTAAAACAGAACCTCAAATTCGTCAGAACTAGTTCTCTATACTACCTTCACAAACACATGTTCACATGAAGCATATTCATTAAATTATTACCATCATTGTAGTGCAAGTTAAGGAAATGCATACAGCTAAAAAACAACCAAGTGCTATGAGATTAATTTAAAATGGCATTTGTAAATAAATGCATTAGAGGCTTCTTAGTTGATTCAATGGCTCATGTGTCTCCCTTTACAGGCGTAACATCAACTACCGTATAACCCACAGTATATGCGCAAGCGCACTGGACTACCGTAAATGACAGCATTAAAAAGTACAACACACACACAAATATATTTGTCAACAATAACCGATATGGGACAAAGCACAAAATATCAGACAACACATTGAAAAGTGAATGGTCCAAAAGAGGCGAGTAAATAAAAACGTGTCTTCGTCTTGCTAACTGCTTTACTGCTGTTATTAGCGAGCTAACGCTAGCTTGATCAGCTGGATGACGAGTAAACGGGAGGCTTGTTACGTCAAAACGGGACAACGTGGACCGGGACCCCCCACGCTCGCACACCTTAGACGACCAGTCGAACAGACGTCTCTCCCTGCGTCACGTGACTCACAACACCTGCCGGCTGCTCTTTCCTCTACGTCGGCTCGGCGCCTTTGTTTTTATTTTTGCTCCGCGCGCATCTCCGCAATTCGTTGTCAATAATTGATTGTAATCGATTTCATCGATTCGTTGTTGCAGCCCTACTCTAAAGCTTTAGAATGTTGTTAAATAATGGACTTTACGACCATGTTAAGACTTGAGATGCTCGTAGGATGAAAGGCCATAGATGCTACGAAGTCTGTTTTAAAAAAATTTTTTAAAAGAGGCCAGAACCATCAATGTATGGATGAATTAAAAGTGACAGCAGGACAAATAAACGGATGGAGCGGTATTCACTATTAAATTGATAGTCAGGGTTACAGACGGATTTCAAACACTCTTTTGTTTCAGTTCAGTAACGAGGAAACGCTCATTATCAAGTGGTACAGTTTGACAGTGATAATGACTTAATGAACCCCTAATAATTAGTACTAAACTTTTCTTGGGTTTTAATTAGTGTTACACGGCACGAGGAATAATTAAAAAAGCATATTGTTAGCAGTCATTAATTTGCAGCCCTGGCCGTCTGTACCCTTCACTGGATGTGTATCTAAATGTTCACAATCTCCACACGGTGAAAGAGGTCTTTTCGAGGTATTGAGGACCTGATTGGGATTCTATAAAAACTGGTTCCCTCCTTACAAGAACACCAGAGCGATTAAAAACCAGGGTGCAACCAGAGTAATAAACCCTGAACATCTTTTCTCATGGACGGATATCAATTCTCAGACTTAATTGCTTCATGGCTTGGTTCAAGCTTTTCTGTTACCGTGCATTAAAATGGTGCAATTGGCAAATATATTTTTAAGTTATTAGAAAACTAAAAGAGTAATGGCAGAAAAGCCAAAAACAGCAAAACGATGGCAGCGTTAAAAAACGGGATTAGACGAATGTTAACGGATTACAAATTTGTGATGTTTAGATTAATTTAGTTGAAAAGGGGCAGAAGTGGCTCAAGGCGAGTCGTGCACAGATTGGAAGATCAACACTCCCATCGGTCACCCGTAATATCAACTAAAGCGGTGAAAACTAAACGGGATCCTACCTCTCCTCTGCAGGTCATACTGTCTCCTGGTTGTCTGGTCACCGAGGACCCTCCAGGCGGCATCGACCTCTAGGAACCTCTTCATCCCGGACTCGGCCTCTGCAGAACTGCTTCCTGCATGGCGGTCGGGGTGGTACTGCGAGGTCCACAAGCACACACATTCAAAAGGAGGCTCTTCAGCTGTGCTTTACGATGTAGCGAGCTGTGAGTCTACCTGTAAGGCCAGACGCTGGTACCGGTGCCTGAGTTGCTGGGCTGAGTCCGAGGGGCCGGCACCGAGGACAGCGTACAGGTCCTCCTCCGCCGCGTCGCCCATCTCCCTGCTCCAACAACACAACGCCGGCGTCAGACTCAAGACAGCTCATCCGACCGACTCCGGCGCTCGGCCGGTGCGAGCCGCCGCGCACTCATGAGAAACGCTCCCCTGCCCTGAAGTCAGCTGACGCACATGTAAAATGAAACGTGTCGTGAACGTGAACTGTGCGGTTGGGTTACATGACACAACACAACTGTCGAATCAGATTGTCTTCATGCACAGCATTGATTTGGTAAACAGAAACTAAAACTATCAGCAAGCACTTTGTTGAGCATTTATCATTTTAAGTAAACCTAAAAGGTGAGTTGGTTTCAGCATTTATCACTTTGTCGTCACTCGTCACTTTGTTACTTGTTCGTTAGTGCACTTTATGCTTAATATTTTTTTTTAACTCTTTTAATATTTTACATTTTTAACTTTATTCCCTTGTTTTATACTAACCCATAGCCTTATTCCACTAACCCATTGCATTAGCATTTCATTTTACTTTATTTTATTACTTGTGCACTGCTGTCTTGTTGTCTATTGTGGATGCGCACCAAGACAAATTCCTTGTATGTTTGACATATTTTGGTAATAAATGTTTCCTGATTCCTTCTCACAAATAAATTATATTTTATTCATTTAAAAAAAAAAAACAACATTACGTATCTTTCATTAAATACATTTAAACACCAGGCATTTAATGGACGTTGCCGGTTGTTTTTGGACCGGATTGTTTTGTTGGACGCGTTTATAAATGATAATATTTAACGTAACGTTACGTTTTAACTAACACGTGCAGCCTTAACGTGGACCCCCGCGGCGCTGCAGCTGGATCACACCGGATGTCGGGAACATCTGCGGCGTGGCGCGTGCGGCGTGACGTCGGCGAGCAGTCGGCTAAACGGACAAACGTCACCGCGTCCGCTTTCTCTCACGTCCGAGGACGTCGACCCGGTCCGACCGGAGTGGCGTCGCCGTTTGGCACAAATGAACCGCGCGGGGCGGAACACGTGGTGCGCGAGCTCAACGCGTTTCCAACGCGACCGGAAGTGTGCTTTCGAAATGTAAAGCATCTCGTCTTTCGGCGTTCCGTGTTTGGAGCGGTGGACGTACCTCAGAGGAGCCGCTGTCCCCCTCCCCCCCGAGAGGCGACGCGTTCGTGTCCCACCGCGTTTTGTGTCCCCCGGACACAAAGTGCGCAGGCTGCCCGAGTTCCGCTGCAGAGAAATGACAGTTTCCGGTGCTTTCTTTTTCTCCTAACGAACAAAAGCCTTGCTTTTACACCTTAGTGTATATTCCCACTCATTATCATGGACATATAAAGTTACAATAGCAACAATCTATCATTTTAAATGTGTACTAACAGGTTATTGTGTACAATCTGAGGAGGAAATTGAGTTATATGTACAATATGTGGATTTATATATGCTCTATACATTTTTTTTTTAATCTATTACTGACAATTTCTATCTCCATGTTGATTGGAAAAAAAAAGAAGTACTTTATTCAAGTAGCGGAATAGTCAAACTTGCTTAGGAAGGTTCCTAACAGAGTGAAATGAAGCAGTGTAAGTGGCCGCCATGACAAGAGCTGATCATGACAGACCATAAACTCATTTATGTTGCAACCTGTTTAATGAAATAATACTTTGAACCTTTTCGTTTTTTGTTTGCATGACTCAGCAGCTAATATTCTTCTTTGTAGCCCATCTTCGGAGAAATTGGAGTTTCGCACTGCTGGCTCCCGTCGCATCGTAACTATGTAGCTTAGTGAAAGTTGGAGTTGGATTCGCTAAACTTAAACCTTCTCCTAAATTGCAACAATAACTGATCTCAAAACTAGACTGATGGTTCCACAACCTCGACCGGGGATGTCAAACTCATTTTAGGCTTGGGCCAGATAATGCCCACGTTGATCTCAAGACCATTAACTCCCCAGGCCACCGTGTACAGACTGGAACATAGAGGGAAAAGATGAATAATGTACGATCTGGCATTCCACCGCCAGTTCGGGGTCACATCAGCCAGAAAAGAGCAGCAGGAGACTAAATTCAGGGAGATACATCCCAAAAATACGAACCACAAGCAAACTGTTAATTGAAATGGGAACAGAGGGGATGAGGTGACACAATGACACCTTTATGATCGGTAGTTCCGTCTCTCACTCATTTATCACTCTTTAATGCAACCGCAGAAGAGGGGGGGGGGGACAGAGACTCTGAGTGACTGACATTGTTGTACAGATAATTACTGTATATCTTTATTTTGTGCACATTAAGGATCAAGTGTAAAAATATTCAGCATCAAAACGGGGGGGTTGGGGGGGGGGGGGGCTGTTACCACTTCATTAAGTGTCTACGGCTCAGTGTCATGCAGTCCTGCAGTCGATCTGCCGTTTCTAATACTGTGTCCTCCTTGTCCGCGTCACTTTCTAATAATTGGTCTTTTTGTCGTCACTTTGTGGTCATTTTTTGTCTCCTTGTAGACATTGTGAGGCCCTTTGCGGCTGCTCTGTCTCTTTCATGGTCATGTGTATCATTGTTATTGCTTTGTGTGGTGGCATTGTGTCTCTTTGTGGCCATTTTGTGTCTTTTATATATTGAAGTCTCTGTAGTTTTGAGTATTTTTCCGGTTGTTACCTATCTGTGTAAGTGACATGTTCAAAAAACACCTTGAAGCATTGTGCTGACAGGTCGACGATGCTGCCAATGGACCTTCACTTCATCCTCCAGCATCTGGACTCCCCACGAACCCACATGGACACCATCATTCCGTCTCTGCTGCAGGACAAACTTCACTGTCTGCTTCCTGTCTGACAGATGGGAAAATTTGCCTCAGAGGGTTTTACAGTCTGTACACATACGACATCCTCTGTCCTGGAACCCACACATCGGCACAGGAAAAACTTCCATGGGGCAAAAAAGGAACTAAAAGAAACCTTGGGGAGAACGTCAGAGGAGGGATGGACCGACTACAATGGATGCCATGTGTACAGAATGAACAGTCAGCACCGGTTTCCCCCCCAAGGCTGCGTTCTTTCCCCTCTGCTCTTCTCCACTGCACACCAGCAGCTCCACCTCCAGTCACCAGTTCGTCAAGCCCCTGAAGTTTGCGGATGACACCACCCTCATTGGACTGATTTCTGGTGGATTTTAGGAGGAACGCAACCTCACCAGCAACCCGTGTGACTCCACCGTCACCGTGTGGATTCCTTCCCTTTCCTGGGCTCCACCATTAACCAGGACCTCAAGTGGGAGCTCAACATCAACTCCCAGCAACCATTGTATTTAATCCAGGGTCATTAAACTAAAATGTATCCAACCAAAACATCTCGCTCCAGTGTTGCCAACTCGCCAAAACCTGTTCGTAAAAATGTATCCGAAAATCTTGAACATACAAATTCGTAGTGATACATACGAAATAAGTACGGACTGCAACTGATGACGTCGCGCTATTCAAAGTGAACGGGGACCTGCGCCCCGTAAACACACTTTGTGAAGTCTAACCATGTAAAATAAACCTGTTATGATGCATTTTTAACGGGAAATCAATGTTAACTTGTAAGAGTAGAATACTAACCCTAACCCTCGTAAAAAATCAAACATGGCGGAGAGACGTTCACTCAAGAATCCGACATGGTCCGCCATGTTGTTCACTCAAGGGGGCGTGGTTAACCACCGCCAGTTCCTATGTATTGTAACCAATTTCTATGTTCAAGATTTTCGTATACATTTTTACGAACAGGTTTTGGAGATCACGTTGACGTTGACATGTCAGATATTGATCAACCTGAAAACGACTTCAGTGTGAGAATAGATTTATTATAGGAAGGGCCGGAGAATTCCCCAAAAGTATATCAAATGTAAAACAACACAGTGAGGTGTTGGATGGAGACCAGAGAGCCTTTAGTGTAGTTTAAAGTCTGTTTGTTTGTGTATGTGTGTGTGTGTGTGTGTGTGTGTGTGTAGACGTGTGCGTGTGTATGCTGGCTAACACTCACATCCGAGCAGCTGTTCATTAGAAATGTGTGAGCAGGAAGAAACCACACAGAAGATGAAAACAGTAAAAAAAGATTAAAAAAAGAACAACCAGCCAGAGACGATGCAGACACGCTCACAGGCCCGTCTACCTGCTTGTGATCATTAAGATGTTGTTAATTACAAAAGACAATAAAAAAAAAACATGATAAACAAGCAGAATAATGCAAGCAGCTTACGAGATGTCAGTCAGACAGATTCAGTGACCCACGCGTCACATTCCCTCTTTGCAGCCCATGTGACTCCATACAGAGAGACTGAGGAGTGCACACGCAACGAACATGCAGAACAGCTGTTCATTAGAAAAGTGTTAACTAAAAAAAGCATTAAGGGCTCTAATTATCTGAATCCATGGTTGCTGTTATTGTCTCTAGTAGACAAACCACTCACTTATCGTTAACATCCCCCAACAAAAAAAGGAGGAAATGGTTCAGATGCCAAAAGTCTAAAAAAAAAGTCTTTGTTATTGAAGTCCAATGGCTTGGTTGAAAATGTCCTTTTAGACAGAACAAAGCTTGTCAATCAACATTTAAATTTATGGCAGTATTTGCATCAACTAAGGACATTGTTCAGAAAACGCATCGGAGGACCTTGTCCGCTCATGGCTAAGAGGACACCAAACGGACAGCTGGTATATGTCATAGTCCAGTGTCGGGACTTAAATGACACATGCGTTAAGAAGTCCAAGCAGCATGCGTACACAGCCAGGATACCTTTAGTAGCTAGCGTAGCATAGGAGCGCTAACGCGAGTGATGTGCTCACATACTCTACTAATGTTTTGCCACAGGTTTTTACATGGAAACAATGTTTTAGAAAATAATATCTGTGAGTAATATCATTGAGTCACTAAAATTTGTATTCTTTAATTATTGGTCTTAGTGAGAAGGGACGTTGCAATGTATGTTGCCTTGGCTTGCATCCATGAAATTGTATTTATTGTAAGATCAGCATAAATCTGGAGTAATGGAGTAATTGCCAGGGGACATATCTTCTTCCAACTCTTCAGGCAACGAGTATCACTATAAATCGGGCCTCGGATGTAGGAACCTTGGATGCAGCATTAGGCCCTGATACCTGCTTGGATGGCTTCTCTTCTATCAACCTTGATCAACTGACCTCGACAATATAAGTCTGGATCTTCTACTTGGCTCTTGGATCCGATTCTGACTAAGCTGCTTATGGACGTTTTTCATTTAGTTTGCACGTCTTTACTGGATATTAGCAATCTTTCTTTTTGTTGATGGGACATGTACCACGGTCCTTCCAGGTATCTGTAATTAAACCTCTTCTTAATAAGAGAAACCTACTCTTGCTCCAGAGGTGTTGGCTAACCACAGACCTATCTCCTCTCAAAGATTCTCCAGAAATCCATCGCAAATCAATTATGTGACTTTCTACAAAACAATGCTTTGTTGCTGGACCTCAATGCCGCATTTTACACCATAGATCATTGTATCCTGCTTCAGAGACTAGAACATTTGATTGGTATTAAAGGAACTGCTCTCAGCTGGTTTAAATCCTATTTATTGGATCCATCACAGTTTGTGCTTGTGAACGTTGAATCCTCGAAGACCACCAATTTTGGTCAGTCCCACAAGGCTCTGTGCTTGGACCAATTATATTTACCCTGTATATGCTTCCTTTGGGAAACGCTATCAGAAAACCCAGCATAAACCTCCATTGTTATGCAGACGATACTCAACTGTAACTGTCGATCAAACCAGAAGAGACCGACCAGCATGTTCGACTTCAATAATGTCTTATCATGATAACATTGAAGTCAGCTGTCACGTGATACAGTTTCTATTGATGGAATTGCTCTGGTATCCAGCAGCACCGTCAAGAATCTTGTAGTTCTCTTCACCCAGGATACGTCCTTCAACTCTCATATCAAGAAGACTTTAGCGACTGCCTGTTTTCATCTACGTAACATATCGAAAATCAGGAACTTCCTGTCTCAAAGTGATGCAGAAAAACTAGTTCATGCGTTTGTTACTTCTAGACTGGACTACTGTAATTCGTTGTAATCAGACTGCTCTTGTAAATCACTTAAGCCTCTCCAGTTGATTCAGAATGCTGCAGCATGTGTATTAACAAGAACTAAGAAAAGGGATCATATTGCTCCTGTATTAACATCTTGGTACTGGCTCCCTGTGGAATTTAAAGTACTTCTCCTCACCTACAAGCACTTGCTGGTGAGGCACCATAATCCATGTTTTATTAATGCACATCACTAATTCAGCTTCTTTCCCGGAGGTTTTTGTGCTTTCTCGCCTAGCAGATCTCCGTAGATCGTAGTTCCGTCTGGACCCTGGTCCTGACTCCTGCCTGGCCCGTGGACACCTACCGCTTCTAAGACCGTTGATATTCCTATTTCTATACTGTAAACATTAATGCACATTACTAACTTTGTTTCTTCACATGTTTCCGTGGATCTTGGTTCTATCTGGACCCTGTTCCTGCCTCCTGCCGTGGCCCTCCTGCTACTGCTATCGTCATCATATCATATTACTATTACTGACATCCTAAACCAACATGACCCCTTACTAAAGTCGTTGTGCTTTCCCTCCCCACAGGCTTCTGTGGATGGTGGTTCAATCTCATGGTGATTGTCCCTGCAGTGGTCCTGCTGTGCGCCTGGCTTACTACTCACAATTATTTGAATCTTTTCTGTCATAGGAATCGAATGTCTTTTACATTGTTCATTCTGTACACATGACATCCATTGTAGTCTCTCCATCCCAGGAGAGCGATCCCTCCTCTGATGTTCTCCCTGAGGTTTCTTCCCTAATTTCCCCATGGAAGGGTTTTTCATTTTTCGGGGAGTTTTTCCTGTGCCGATGTTTGGGTTTCGGGACAGAGGATCTCACATGTGTACAGACTGTAAATCCCTGTGAGGCAAATTTGCAATTTGCGATTTTGGGCTATACAAAATAAAATTGATTTGAATAAACGTTGACTAAACAACTACAAACTACTAGTGCACGGAAACACACGAGGGTGTAAAAACACACTAGACCCCACCTCACTCATGGGTGTATACTCACACACACACAGTGCCTGCCCACCACCTGCTCCCTCTATTGGCCTAGTGACACAATCGGTTGTCAAGGGGTATGTGTGTTTGCCTGTGTGTAAGTGTGTGTGTGTGTGTGTGTGTGTGTGATTGATGACGGGTCGCATCTCGCTGTGCTCTAAAACACTTCACTGATTTAAACTGCTGAACCAGCAAGAGGCTGTCTGTGTGTGTCTGTGTGTGTGTGTGTGTGTCGCACTTGGTCTGAGCCAGAGAAACACAGCTGGTCAACACAAGTTCCCAAGCAGCTGCTTCCTGAAGAAGGTCTCAGTACACTTCAAACCCACCCGGCTGTTTATTCCTCTTGTTTTACACACTCCAACCCGTGCTTCTGCCTTTTGTTGCTGGTGATAATGACATCTAGAATCAGCGCTAATGAATAGTATTGAGGCTTTGTTTATCTCCACTGGTTTCATCCACCAAGTCCTGATGGGCTTGTCCATTCCTTCGCTTTGGCTCTTTGTCTTTTCATAGTGTGCTGGTTGATTTGATCAGCTTGATGTGGGGCGGAAACTACCCTAATCCTGTACAGCGGAACCTCTGCTATATTTTAAGGGGAATGAATTGACCTATTTTACTAAGTCCAAACTTATCATCTATCAGTCCCTCCTCCATAAAATCTCCTTTTGGATGTTCAAAACGTGTACACGCATTGTACATGCATTCAGGAGACTGTGTGGCACTGAGACCTTGTGGCTGTTCTTGATGAAGCATCACATCCTCACACAGAGCCAAGAATGAGGTTCAAATCCAATGGACCACTTTGAGAACCACTGCGGTAAACTGTATTTCCTCACTTTGAGTATGATCAATAATGTCTGGGCTGTGTAATATGAAGCCTAATTGTATGCAAAAAAATGGATTTATGGAAAAAGAACCCCAATCGTTAGGACTTAAACTCTGGTGGTATTTCTTTTCCTCCGCCCTGCTGTATTTTTTTTCCTGTATTGTCATGTCGTATTTAAGTGTGTGTGCACTCTGTGTGTGTGTGTGTGTGTGTGTGTGTGTGTGTGTGTGAATGTGCCTTTCTTCACAGCGGACTGGATGATATGGATGTGTCAGTGTGTGTTCTGAAGCATAAGTGTGGGGGGGGGGGGGGCACGTGTGTGTGTTCATGCATGCAGGGAATTAATTCTGGGTGTGTGTGTGTCGAAGCGTACGTCGTGCATTAATCGCACGTGTGTGTGAATTCAAATGGAGCGGAAGTTCATACAAACTCACACAAGTCGGAACAACTTTGAGACTCAACTCTTCCAGCCAACTCATCTCAGCTCAATATCTAAACCTCTCCCAACATATCCAGTGCCTGGTGATGTCAGATCATCTAGTCTAACGCCTTGTTACCGAGCAGGAACATCAACTGTGGACTTCCTCCTAGGATGCTTCCTTTATGACCTTCATCACCTCATCCTGGTCGATGATGCAAAATACAAATTCACAATGTTCCAAAGGTCCATTGCTCAGAAAATACAAACCCTCCCATAGTTTGGCTGATTATTAAGCCAAATTAAATCATCGGACAATCCCAGTCCCAATACGGATCGCTAAACTATATCACCCCCCATGTTAACCGAACCAAACTATCCAGCAAAAGCAGCATGTAGCAACAGATAGAATGGTGGGTCTGTCCTTTGCCCGTAAGAAAAGGAAATAACTGTAATGGGACAAGTGAATCCGACCTGGGACCTGAATCAGGCTACATGATGTCAGGTAAATCATTTTGAGTCTGATTTGGTTGGATCGGAAATACTCTGTGGTTCCATCGCTGGGATGTCGGTGAAAGGCCCATTGGGAGCCATTAATGTTCGCTGCGTGTGATGTCACATGGCGGCCGGCTGCCAGTAGCTCCTCACTCGATGGTCATTTGGGTCGTCAAACAAGCTGCTCAGAGACAAAACGCAAAAAGGAGCCTGAACAAATCGATTGTCCTTTGAATGGGCCATCCCGCGATTCTCAAGCGTGTCCAAAACCACACTTACAAGATTACCAACAAGATAAAAAAATGAACGGTCGCCACAAACGATCACGCTTGTGCACAAGAAGCCCAGCACTGAAATCCAGCAGCCGCGCCAACTGTGCACTCGTCTATTGCGTCTTGCTCCTGCGACCGGTCATTTTCTGCTTGGTTGTCTCATGGCTGTTGTAAAGGCTTTACAGTGTCTCTCTGTAATTACGCATCTGTCTCTGGTAGAAGCTGCAGTGAATCAAAGTTTGTGTCCAACTTTTTAATTATTTATCTGACTTCAATATTGTTACTGCAAGCGAATGACCTGCTTTCACATCATAATAACACAAAGTGCGGAGCCGTGGAAAATGTCAATTCGATGTTTAATCAATTTGTGCTGTGAAGCGGATCACAACGTCTGTGCTGTCTATTTCATTACTTCTATTTTAAGTTGGCGTAACATTAAAAAAAACACTTATTGACTGCTTGTATTACTTTTTATTATGAAGAAGATTAAGAGAGATCACAAAGGAGAAATGTCGAATCAGAGAACAATTCAACTCAATAACTTAGTTTTAGGTTAACGTAATGTTCTTCTTAACAGAAATCTATCAAGCGAAAAAGCATTATATTCCACAACTAACTCATTAATCTCACATTTATGGTAAATATTTAACTCGGAAATCAACATTTTTTGACATGTGAAAGGCTGGACTCAAGAAGACAACTGAAGTGCCCCAACGATTGATAAAACATGATTAAGTTTTAATGACGTGCCCACTTGCATCCCCTTGTAGTGTAAAACACACGCATGTATGTGCGTATTTGGATTTGCTTCCGGTGGAGAAAAGATGATGAGATTCCCTCTCGGATATCCTGCACGAAGAAGAAGAGAAATCATGATAAAGAGCCACTCGGGCTGCTGTGCTGTGGAGAAAGTGAGCTACAGTCAACTAATGGGTCCTCTTGAAAGGGAAAAATGAGATGCAGGGCCACATGTAAAATATCCCAAACACTTAACCCACATTTATAATGTTTATTTGCTGTAGTTGTACCAGAACAAACCAACAAATGCTCTTTCATCCTCATCCTAAACCCTTAAGAAACACACCTTCTGTGTCTTTCAAGCAGAGCATCGCAGAGGCACGTTACGTTATGGGATCTCAAACTATAGATCAGCGTAGAAGCTGTCTCACAGACAGCTCCATAGCGTGACTGGAGGTCTAAATCCCCCAGGGTCTAAACTATTGCATTTACCATCTTCCAAATGGGAATACAGTTGATTCATGAAACGCGCTGTTTTATAAAATGTATTCGGGAAATGTTGTAAATTCACATTTTGGATTTTTAGAGCTGTGAATTTGTAAATAAAAGTAACACTCTGTTGTAACAAACCAACAAAGCTGACATGTAGCTACTTCCATAATATATTGACTCTGGGACGGATACAGTTGGTCTGCAGCAAATCCAGCAACTAAAATGATAAGAAAATGTGAATGAAAAAGAAGACTTGTTTGAAAACCTCGCACGCCTCAACTACGGGATTTTACTTGGATAACTTGATGAATAAAATGGTTGCAGCGGCAAAGGGCATCCCGAAAGAAATGTTATTGCCTTAAATGACCCATTATATTCCAATTGAGCAGGTAGCGAATAACCGATCCTTTATTTCATACATTTACAGAGAAATAATGAGAGGGAGAAAATGCCTGCAATGCCCTTTTCCAGGCTCGCAGTTTTCTAGTAGGGAGGCAATAGTTAACAAACATCCTCTTTGAAGAAGAATTGCAAAGAAGGATTGAAATAAAAGGGAATTCTAAGTTAAAATCCCATATCACAGTTAATAGTTAAGTATTTGTAATCATGTCAACACACACACACACACAGATTGATAGAGGCACCATCTCATCTTTTTCTCCACACACATCCACACAGATACACACATACAGAGCTAATGAAGTGAAAACGATATTCTCTCCAGAGCGTCGCAACAAAAATGGAATTTGCACTTTGTGAAACCGTTGGCGCACTTACATTTAACACAAACACACACACACACACAGCTCACAGCCTTAAAAGGTGTCATTTGTGTGCTTCGGTAAGCATGCTGAATACTCCCCCTGACAGCTCCCGGGAAAGACACGGGGCCGACAGGAGTCATTGTCAGCAGAGAAGAAGGGAAGGGAGACAGAACAGCGTTTTGTTTTTTGCCCGAGGTGGACAAACACTTTTTACACAGCGACGCCAAATGTGTAGTTTTATACAATTTACTGAAAACAGTAGATCAATAGATCAGAAATGTACATAACATGCATAGTTCTGGAGTTTCTTCTGACATTACAAACAGGAAAGATAGTCCTCCAATAACTTGAGAGAATGTTCAACCCCAATGAGTTAAATGCTTCCCTCAACTATCAATGAAAGTCTGATCGCTGTTCGTACTAAATTGTGCATTAAACAGACACATCGAATCTTGGGGGATGCAATAGATACCCTGGTTTTATTTGTAGGAAAAGCTGTACGAATATACCTTTGAGAGAGAGTTAATATAGAAAAACTTTGACTTTATTCTCTTGGTCATTTGGGATGTTGTCGTCGTTTTTTATACGACATTATGTTGTATCGCTTTCACTAGGTCACCACTCTCTATGTGGGATATAGTCCTGGGTTCCTCCCATAGCTCTGTTGAGTTTGACACAAAGATCTCCGTCTACCTATCGGTGCCCGGGGGCCCGGGGGCCCGAGGGGCCCGAGGGGCCGGGGGCCGATGCAATGCATTCATCCGCCGCCATGGCCGAACACATAACATATTCACTATCCAATCCCCCCCAAGTTCCACTAAAGTTTGGACATGTATGTGGACAATCGGGCACATTCAACTGCAGAAGTCACGTGGGAGACCTTTGCATTGAAGACCTTTGCATTGAAGACCTTTGCATTGAAGACTTTTGCATTGAAGACCTTTGCATTGAAGACCTTTGCATTGCAGACCTTTGCATTGAATACCTTTGCATTGAAGACCTTTGCATAGAAGACCTTTGCATTGAAGACTTTTGCATTGAAGACCTTTGCATTGGAGACCTTTGCATTGAAGACCTTTGCATTGAAGACCTTTTGCATTGAAGACCTTTGCCTTGAATACCTTTGCATTGAAGACCTTTGCATTGAAGACCTTTGCATTGAAGACCTTTGCATTGAAGACCTTTTGCATTGAAGACTTTTGCATTGAAGACCTTTGCATTGAAGACCTTTGCATTGAAGACTTTTGCATTGAAGACCATTGCATTGAAGACCTTTGCATTGAAGACCTTTTGCATTGAATACCTTTTGCATTGAAGACCTTTGCATTGAAGACCTTTGCATTGAAGACCTTTGCCGAAAATGTTTTTTAAAAAAGTGAGAAACCTCTTTAAAAGTACTAATAAAGCACAACGCTCACTTTCTGAGTGCACTGTGCTGTTTGAGTGCTTGCTGCCTCTGATGGCCGTTACCTGTGCCCCCCACACGCACACACACACACACACACACACACACACACACACACACACACTCCCTGTCTCTCTGTGTCTGTTTGTATTTCAGACAGAATGGTAATCATTGGCCAGTCTAACACCATCTAGTGTTAAATGACTTGGAAACGGCATCGGTGCCCTCACACAATACACGCATCTAAACATATACTGTGTGTGTGTGTGTGTGCATGACCTCAACTGTTTGCTTGACTGGCTGCATGTTTACTTGACAAGGCTCTTTGTCCTTTTGACTGAAAGCCTGTGGACACAGACACAAACACACACACAGAGACACAAACACGTGTCCACGTGTAACAGCGGGAGGTGAGAGAGGAGCCGTTTTGCTAATGAGCTTTTATCATTCTTCACTCTTGGCCCCTCAAAACATGCGTCTACCCCTCGTTCGTTGCCTCTCTAGCAATTATCTTAAAATTTTTGTTTTTGGTCGTCACGAGTCCGAACGTGCGTCCTTCAAACTCAGCATTTCCAGAAATTATGCCGTTGATTGGATAAAGATTGAATAAAGCCGATTGGGAACCTTGAGATTAAGCATTTGAGGTGTATTAATTGTTCCCTCCTTTCTTTCCTTTCTTGTTGTTTTCATTGAAACGTTCTCCATGGAACATCCCCTTTCCCTCCTGCATGCACCATGTGCCCGTCAGTGTACCTGCTTCTTCATCGGCCCGTCCTGTAGCTGGTGATGTCACGTCAGCTCCATCTGCCCGCAGCGTGTCAACTCATGCCAGAGCCTCAATGTACGGATGAACAGAACGAAGCCGTGAAGAGCTGTCACCGTTTTCTTGCGTACATAGTATTTATTATTCCATCAAAGCTAAGACGGTTCGTGCTATACATGACAGATTGTTTAATTTTGCTGATGTAATCAGTGACAGTAGATGGGAGACGCTAAGCTTCCATTTGGCTCCGTTGGAACAGACTGTGAGAGCGTTAATCAGGTGCTCATCATACTCATTGGTGCTTCGACGAAAGCTAAAAGTAACGAATTGCTGTTGTGTGTAACCAGTTGAACTGGATTTCACATCCATATCCGTCCAAAATCTTGTTTTTTTTCCCAAAACGTGTTGAGATTAAGATAATTAGCATATGGTTACAGCATACAGTTATCGTTTTAGTCATAGTGTGGAAGTTGGAAACATCAGGTTCACCAAAATGGAACGCATATGATGTCACACTGACCATTAACCACCAAAATTGAACTAGTTCATCGTTCCAGGGGGACGTTTGTTCCATAATATCAAAAAAACAGTCATTACACTATTGCGTTTGCAATATTGCGTTGACGAACTAAAAATCTCGATCAGCTTCCTAACTCTTGTCAAATTTACACACACGCTGTGTCCGGGAACACTACGTGAGTCTGACAAAATGTTCTCCAAAGAGAAAAAGGTGGTCAGAGAGACCAGAGCCTTTAACCAAGAATGGACACACTCTTACACTATATGGTGGTTCCTCCTCCTGTGTGCCTCACATGTCCAGAGTCCATGACGATTATTACAAGAGGTCATGTGAAGCTCCTCTATGAGACAACTACATGTCCCGATAAAATATTTATTCACAAAGGTGACTAGTGAGCCAGAGCCCCAACCGGTCGCACAAACTAAGTCTGTTTCTCAGTCTCTTTGTGGAACTATTTGGACCCTTTTTGACCGATTCTGACCCGGTAGCTTCTGTGAGAACGTGGATTGAAGCCAGTCATTGTCTTTTTCTCCACAAAGGTTTTTGGTATGAAAGAATACCGTGAACCTGTTTGAAAATGCAAACATTTTGTGATAAAAAGTAAAGAATGAAGACAGATGGGAGAGTGGTAGATAAAGGGGGGGAGGAGGAGGAGGAGGGGGAGGAGGAGGAGGAGGGGGAGGAGTTGATAATTGTGTCTGACAGAGGGAGAGAGAGAAAAAGTAGAGTTGCTAATAGTGTGTGTGATGTTGGTATTGATCAGTCACACAGACAGAGAAATGGGACGTGACACCATGACCTGACACTGTGGCTAATCGAAAACTAATTCCCCGTCTCCATCATCATCATCATCATCATCATCGTCGGCGGCGATGACAGAAACACACACACACACACTTTTAAAGCTGGTCATCGTCCAGCAGCCATTATTGTTTCTTGGGTGTCGTCTTAAAGAGCAACCTGCAGGTTAGAGACCACAGTGAACAAATGTTCAGGAACATCTTGTTGAAACTCATATGAATGTGAAATGACATAAACATTTAGTAGGACGCTCAGTCGAGGTCCAGCATCATCAAAAGAAGAACAACCTGCCACTTTTTTGACTGACAAAAGTCCGAAATGATGGACTCCAGTGTTGCGATAGGATTGTCCAAGATGACAGACTCAAAGTCCATCTTTCAATTGGTCGTATTGTCTCGCAAAATGTCCTTTATGCCATGCAGAGGTCCAAGGACAAAAGATGTGTGCAGGCTGCAATGCCCTCAGAGGCAAATGTAGGACTTGCTGCCCCGTTCTCCTCCCTTGCACTGAGGATAACCCCGCCTGGCTTGTCCAGCATCGTCTTTGATCCAGAGATACTGCACGCCACCGATCACTCCTCGTTCAAGTGGTTGCAGCTGTTTGGAGGCCTCTTGTTGGGTTTGGGGGTCTTTCAGGGTCCAACCAAACTCGCAAACACAAGACTTGACTCCTTGACTCAGTTCACATCAACCGTTTTTACAATTTCAATCTGTATAATTGACCATTATGGAAAATGCTCTTATATGAGAATTTGGAGGGGCATAAGTAAGTAATACGTATGTAGTATATATAAATTCTCTATCTCTGTCATCTCTCTCTCTGTCTTTGTGTGTGTGTGTGTGTGTGTGAGTGTGTGTCTGTCTGCCTCTCTCCATTAGTGAAGATGTCTCCTCAGGTCGATGTTTAGCGAGGTGACAATTGGGGACGCCCACTTCACTGTAAACATCCAATCATAGACCTTATGACTCCCGGCTGACCTCTGACCCATCTCCACGCTCAGTTTGTCTGTGTGTGCGCACACGTGTGTGAATCTTTGTGCACGCATCAGGCTGAAAGCACCGAGTGATTACGCTGTCAATAAACGTGTTTATTTCCCAGGGCCGGAGTGAAGCTTTTCTCGGAGATGAAAAGGTGTTTTGAAGCACTTTGTTGCAAAGCGAAGCACACCTATAGCTGTAATCAGATCGCTGTCTAAAGAACAATGTGAGGGCCAAAATAGTGATCAAAAATCACAGGGTAAAAACCCAGAAACACACAATCGATGCCTCTAACGGCAAGGAGGAGAGGAGCAGAGAGAAAAGGCCTTCAGACAAATCCAAAGGATATTTAAAACGCACCTCGGTGGACACTCCTCTACAACCTCTGTGACACTATTAGGAGTGGGTGAGTTACTCAGTGACTGAGTGCTCAGAAGTCGTATGAATAAATCTGTGTCATCCACAAGAAAAACCATGTCAACAGTTATGTGGAAATCCAAGACAGTATTAATCAGCTTATGTTCGCACCCATGATCAATACTGCAGAGGTATTTAGGAATGCATGAAAACGATGGAAGGCATAAATGAAGATTTGTTTTAGTTTATAATTTATTCAAAACCATATGTGTGCAGAAGCAATTTATTGCCACGTATTTTACACATGACACACACTGGAATTGGTGAAATATAAGGATAAGATAGCATAAAACAAGAGAAAGTCAAATAAATATCCAAGCAAACATTTTTAAAAGTTAAAACATGTATGTATGTCCGCATATTTCCATCCAGAGGAGCAACCATTGGGTCAATGGAGGACGGAGAAAACTGTTTCTGTGGCGAAAGGTCTTGGTCCAGATGGACAGCAGCCTCCTACCAGAAGGAAAGGGCTCAAAGAGTCTGTGTCCGGGTGAGAGGGTCCTGGAGACAGAGAAACACTGTTATTTTACAGATTTTCCCTGTATTATTGCAATCAATAATTCAAGTATTTTACTTTACATCAAATCAAAGGATATCACTAAAATCGCTTCTTCTTGAGAGACACTACTACACAACCCCAACCATGTGGTTTACCAGAGGAACCCCTCTAACCACGGTCACCCCGTGTCGTACAAGTTAAACCGTGGTCATAATCCTATTTTCTGCCTGGACTATTGCAATGCATGGTAGTCCTGTCTCGGCCTTTACTGAATATACTTTTGTCAGATTTATTGACATGTACGTTCTTCTACTCGCTGTGATATGACTGATTGGGGCGTCGCAACATGTCTGAAGGTTTCAACATCAAGGGCAGTGCAGCTTTGTACCACATTATGTTTGATGGAATGAAAACAGCTAAATTGAGACGCAGAATTACAGAGTTGAATATAAAAGTAAACATTAATATAAAACTAATATGATTTACCTTAAAACAATGAAGAAATTGTTAAAATGCACTGTAGACCTTTATATAAAGCTAGGTATTTAATTACGGATAGTTATTTTACATAATTTAGGAAAGGAGTACAATGCTGTATAAATAATACAGTATATTTCTGTACAAAAATGAGAAAAAATGTAATTTATCATTGTCTAAATGAACAGCTGGGTTGTCAATTTACAGATGTTTATATATAATTAAGCGTTGGTAATGAGCCCTCGTGTGATGTGTATTTCCTCCTTTGTTTATATTACAGTTTTCTTTGAGTGTTTGGTACATATGGTGTTAAAATGGATGCGTGTTGAAATGTATGAGACAACTGTAAGACGCCCTCAAAAGTTTACATTATTTTTGTGGTTTGTGGTAAACGTAAACTGTTGAGTGGTGAATAAGCAAGATAATGTGAACCACAAGACAGAAGCAGTAAAACAATTTTTACCTTCATTCATATGTTTGTATTTTGTACAAAACTGCAATTAAATGTGAAGCATCCAATTGAGCCTTTTTTGTGAAAAACGAGTACTAGGAGTAGGGTTTCTTTTCAGGCTTTTAATTACAAGACAAAAAGAATAAAAAATCAATCATATTTATTTGAATAAAAGGCAGGTAACAATTTCCACACAGAAATCCTTTGCAATCTTTACTCAGGAAATCTCAAGTTTAGTTTACTTAAGAGTATGAATTGTTTTTTATTGAAAAAATTCAAGTACATTTTAATTGAAAACGTCTTCTTTGGATATGAAATTCAACTACCCTTCAATAGCAATTACGTTACTTAGGCTACCTTTGCATCGAGATTAAAAAAAGCCTGAATGATTGAGTCTTTCAGGGTTATTTAATCTGTCCAGAGGAGGGTGATGCAGCAGCGAGATAAGACTATGGCTACAACAAAAAAACTGGGTTGTCATAGACAAGAATGCACCTGCACATTTTCTAAACACACTGTCAAATCTGTTGGTGGGACGATTGTTAACGTCTTAGTTTTCCTCAAGCTCCTGGCTTTGAGCGATCGGTCCGGCCAGTGCGTTGATCACCGACCCGTCAGGAGCTGGATTGTTGGGGGTGAACACAACGAGCAGATCCAAACTTTTGCAGATGAAGCGGTTTTCAGCTAGGGTCATGTCCACGGACGTTTTTATTTTCCCGGGCCATGAGGCTGGTTTTATGACATTACATTACAGTACATGTCATTTAGCTGACGCTGTTTTATTTTGTAGACCACAGACACCTCTCATCACTTCCCCACCTGTTTTCCCTCACGCCCGTCTCCAGTTTAACTATTTAAACCCCAGCTGCTCACCCTCTCGTGGTCAAATGATCAGTCCTGCACACGGCAATGTGACGGTCCACGTGTCAGACCCGGACTTAACAGAGGACTCCGGGGCAGAAGGGTGAACAGAATAGGCCGTCTTTATTAGGCTCTCCCACACTGGGCGATAAAATAAGCAGCTATATAAAAAAAAAAACTATAGGAAACCTATAAAAATTCCCTCGTAAGGAGGCGAGACAAGGCACACTGCGTCTGTGGTGGCTTGGGTAGACGAATAGACACTCGAGACAAAGGGAGACGTAGACTATAAGACACATGAGGGTAATGGGAAACCGGTGGACACAATCAGGAATCAGGGAAGACAATCTAAATGGTGACACATGAGGAAGGGCAAGTGACCTAAAATCTTTCAAAATAAAACAGGAAATGACGTGACAAAACATGGAGACAAGAAAAACCCCAACTTGACCTCACGCCACGAGCGTCAGTTACTTGTTTACCTGTGACTTTGTTCAACCCTTGTTTTGGCTGAGATTGCCTCAGATCTACCATCTCTGCAAGGATCACCGGCCTGTCACCCAGCTACCTTCCAACACCACTCCAGCCCCCAGTCAACCCAGACCTATGCCATTTCCACCTCTGCTCCACTTTGAACTGTTCCTTGTCCCATCAGTATTCGGATCTTGGGTCTATCCCAACACCTATCATGACAACAATCAAAATAAACAATATATGTGGTATATTCCAATGAATGTTTTGTTAAATCATAGCACTGGGTTGTCTTATTTCCCTGTGTATGAGCTGGTAGCCACGGCACATGCTCAGAAGTTTGCGAGCATGCACTAAAAAGGGAAGTTTCTCATGTCACATCCCCTTAAGGTAACTGAATGACTATTTCTGTAAAATGATTCAGGTGACTGCTGCACGGCCCTTTTTTTAAGATGTTTTCCAGGCATCTTCAACTCGTACGAGGGCCCTGGTTAGATCCAGTACATACTGGAAGAATTCTATGTCTCTCCTGGCCTGGGAAAGTCTTTGATCCAGAGGGACGTCTGGAACAAGACGGAAGGATTGGCAAACCGACAGATGGACATTAAATGTAAAAATTACAAACGATAAGTGGGATTAAACAAAACAGCTTACATTTTGTGGACATGTATGCAAGTAAGAAGTAAGAACCGTGATATAGAAGTACCAGATGCGCTTGTACTCTGGTTCCATATGCGCCCCCCTATCTCAGACCAAAATGTTTCTGGTGCAAAGAGGGTTTCTAGTTCCTCGATGCATGTTCAGGCCAAGTGTTGAGCGATTAAGAATTCCACATACATTAATAAAACATTGGGATGGATATGTTGACACACACACACACACACTTAGATTATACTGTCAACATGTCTGAGCAGTAATTACAGACAACCTGAGGGCAGCTCCTCTTCTCTCCTTTCTGTCCATCTCGTTGTCAACAATGCAACGTCTTTATGATATTATCTGATAGATGGTGAAAAGAATGAGCCTCTCAACCTGCCAGCACTCAACCTGACATTTATCGAATGTAAAGCTTTAGTAGTCAGTAATTATAGAGAGAGAGGGAGCGCTTCCATCTATGTAAGAACAACAATTACACACTGACCTGGTCCGCAAACACACAGAACAGTGCGGATCCTATATTGCATACTGCGAACAGAGATACCGAACGAGGCGTTAACGCAACACTCCTCACATGAAATAATCTGAGAACGTCAGCAAAACTACGATCCAAAAGCTTTCCTTCCAAGTCAACAGTACAATTACAAGTAATGCATTTAAAGCCTCGAGGTCTCCAGTAAGAGGAATAGTCTGTAGGTCTGTATATTTGAGCAACTCACATTTACGTGGGAGTTTAAAACCAATGACTAGCATTTGATTGGACCGCTAAAAGGAGGGAGGGCTCCATATGTTGTGCGATCCCCCGTGAAAGCAGTGTGGCTTCACACACACCTCCCTTGTCACTAAACATTACAAATTCACTAAATTACTGTTTTGCTACTTTCATTTTTTTTTTAATTCGTCATTGTCAAGAGCAAAAATTAAAAAAGTGTTTCAAACTACTGAACATGGCCCATCTTCATTTCCTGGCCCATGTTAATTAAAAATGTACCTGAATAGCCGTGGTGTATAAAATAAGAGTACAATATAAATTAATAAATACAAAAGTACAATTGCAATTGTAAGTAGAGCATTCCTTGTCACATATATAAGGACTTAGCTCATTATAGTTATATGTACATATCTGATAATTAGAGGGAACCTAAAGACATAACTAACTTGTAGTGACAAACCCACAGAGGGTTCGCCAAACAAGATACAGAATATTAGCCATCTAACGTTGTATGGAGGATCTGACTGATAAACATCCAAAGAACCATTGACATTTTCCTCATATAGATTTAAACAGGAAATTAACGGAGGAATTCCATTGACTATTCATCTAAACAAAGTTTCAAATAAATCAAAATTTGGAATGGATGAATTCCTTGTGCTCCTTCTCGCACCACAGAACAACTGAGGAGCTGTGATCATCGTGATCCTTGGCTGCCATCTTGTGGCAAGTCAAAACAAATCAAGGGAAAGACACAAAGGACAACGGGAAACCAAATGAACTTACATTGCATTACACTACATGCCATTTTTAGATAGTGATATATATAGTTTATTGATATTCTGAAGAGGTGTGTCTTTAGTTTTGCGGCGGGAAGGTGTGAAGGCTCTCTGCTCGTTCCACCATTTCGGGGGCAAGGACAGCAAAGGTCTCGTCTTCAGCCGCCGTCGGCTCACCTGCCTCTGTCCTGGAAAAATGGAATCCTCGTCGGCCCGAACTGCGTGCCATATCAATGTCTTCAGAATCAGGGTTTTATGATATGAGACTTAGAATTGCGTGATGGAAAATTACTGAGACCAAGTAGGAAGTTACGTTAGCCAGGGGGGGAAACCCCTGTATAGTAAATTTACATTTTTCTCTCACGCACACACGCATGCTAATCCAAGGCCCTTTCTTCCCCAGCCTCTTATCCGCCATGGCGCCAATCAGCCACGCTCACTCTTGTCTGGTAGCTGCAGGCAGGATCATTAGTCAGCAGGATTTGAATGGTCAGGTTTGGTATGGACGGTTCCAAACTGAGTGAAATGACCCGGTAGTGTAAGTGGCCGCCATGATAAGAGCTGTTTGAACAATCTAATGCTAAGGAAAGAAGCTTCAATGCTTCTGTTAAAGGGTTGGGAAAGCCCTTCGAAGGAGGCCTCGCCTTTGTTCTCGTCCCGGCCGGAAACGATGAACCAAAAGAGTCAACTTGCTCAAATGTAAAAATCAAAAAGTATTTAATAACTAAACAAAGTGATGAGGAATACAGTTACAAAGTGAAATACAATGCGAACAATGAAATATTTCTCAAAATAGAGAATTCCCTCATTAAGTCTAAAGTGACTTATCAAAGCGGCAGCAGGAGAATTGTAACAGTCCTTTCCCCACTTTGGTCTTTTTAAAACTCCTGAGGTGTGTCTTCTTGGGTGCATCTGAATGTCATTGGCGTCTCCTTCAAACGTGTCTCCTCATGGACTGTCCCCCTCACATCGAGGTGTGAAGCTGCAGCTGTAACCTGAGACCTTTCTGTCCTATCTGTCCCTCACATTCCAATGCATTCCATGTAGATACAGTTGGCTTTATGCCTCAATGAGTGAATGTAACAAAGAATGCATGGTTTGTCTTCATCTTATAACTAGTACACTTTAATTACAACACATCATTAATGATCACAGTTCATCGCACTACATCATAAGATCTAAGACAGTTCATGTGGTCCAACACTCAAGACATTTCCCTCAATCGGCTGTCTTACATTCAGTTGCTCATCTACTACCTGACAGGAGAAAAAACTCCCAAAAAACCCTCTTTGGTGATAAAATTGGGACTAGCATCCGTCCCCAGGTTTTAACATCACAATGTGACAGAATGTCAATGTGTACAGTGTTTAAATGATTTACATGACTCTACATTGTGTTTGATTCATATTGCATTCACTTCATCTGGTGAGGATGCCCCCTGGGCTCCTCCCTATAGGGAGGTGTTCCATGCACGTCCAGCTGGGAAGAGGCCCCGGGGGAAGACCCAGGACTACGTGGAGAGATGATATCTCTGCAGTGGCCTGGGCACGCCTTGGGATCCCCCAGTCAGAGCTGGTAGATGTGTAGACGTCATTCTCCCATATCCTGACTACACGTTTGTTGGTTTGTACTTCACTAATGTGTCGTTCTCTTGTTGTTATGTCTATGTATCTTAAAATAAAATCATGTTACCCGTCTTGTGACCCCTCAGAATGATCTCTGTAGCAGCATATGGATACACACCATCAGGCTGGAATGGGGTTGGGAACTATCAATTAAAACCATTTATTATTGATAGGAGGATTCTTAAACATTTTCTTGTTCTTGCACTATGTTGTCCTGGTCTGATGTTATGCACCAACCGCCAAGTCAAATTTGTTGTATGTCTAACATATGTTACCAATACATGTTCCTGATTTCTGATTCCTGAAACCTGGCTTGGGCGTAGGGCAGGAACAGGTTCTGCCACTGACTGGCTTCTGTTTAGAAAAATAAAAAATAAATGCTCCTCTTTTATCAAGAAAGCTAAAGGTGAATAATATTTGTCTGTTGCTGCTGGAAATTCAAATAATCCAAGGAGATTTTGGAAAAACCATAAAATCCCTCTCTGGGCAAGTTTTATCTGCTTTTATTATGTAGGACTGTAAAGTCACACCCATTGTGTTCCTGACTAAATGGACACACTAAGTTGTTCTAACAAACACTCATATGTTCTGGTTCTCTGTTTGACTTTTGTGAAACCCCGACTGGCGTTCTGGTCAGTTTTGAAATTTGACCTCATTTCTTGTGCAGGAAGTTCATACAGCCCTAAAAAGCCAGGAAATGTCAGGGGCCTGACTGTAAAGACCAGGGGTGTCTAACTCATTTTAAGTAAGGGGCCACATGCTGTCTGCTTTGATCTCCAGGCCCGGCCAGTAAAATCATGGGCGATGGGCAAGTCAACGGAGGTGGGGGAGGAAAGGGGGGGGGGGGGCACCGCCATTTTCAAACGAGCGCTGTCAGCTTGAGAAGTGGCAGTTGGTATGTGCCGATCTCAGAGTGCTTCTCGTGCGCCTATGAGACCCTTGAGGATGGTATCAGCGACGTTGGTGTATGAGAAGGAAGGAATCAGTCCAACACGTTCTGGCTTTTCCTCATCACTTTAGTGAAGTCCTAACAGCAACACTCCAGTCTCAATGTCACGTCCACACGACTTTCCTCTTTCTCCCTGTTTCTACTCCTCCGGACCCCAATATAGTGCCGATTAGAGTTCAGAATTTATATCCATCTTAACATAACTTAATACTTATACTAAGTATGTGTATACAAGATGACAGAATTTCACTCACACATCCCTCCGCCCCACCTGTAAAAGAAGAGTCGTTGCTTCCAAACAGCTGAATTTATACCTTTGGTACACTTTCCAACATATACAAAATACCTATATAAACTGGACTGTAATGAAACACTAGGAACAGCATCCTTGTTTTCGTATTATGAATGTTTTCAACTGCAGAAGTCACGTTGGAGACCTTTGCATTGAAGACCTTTGCATTGAAGACCTTTGAGGATGGTCATACCCCTGACATACACTTTTTTTCGGACATTAGTTCCATGACGTACTTGAGGACGCACACAGCGGCAGTATCACCAGGGGCTACCAGGGTGTTTTGGTGGTGGCAGCTCCTTGAGTTGAAGGACACACAGTAGTCTGAGTCCTATCTAGAGCAGTGGTTCTAGTGTCGCAACCCCCGTTTTCAGGGGGGTTGCAGGTCTGGGTCACAGGTCCAGACAGGCACAATTCACGTCCAGTCTGGACAAAGGGGTTTGTCTGCTCTGACTGCATCTGAGAGGGGCGGATGCGCGAGGAGTGGGCCACCTGAGCGTGCTTTGGGATGCTACATTTGTCATAAGTTGCCTCTTATTTTTTTTTAAAGGGTTTGACAGTTGGTGTGAGCCAGGTTGGGTCAAACCATCCTGACCTTGGGCTCAGCTCTTGGATCCTGCTGGTTCAACAGTTCATAGTCCACTCCAATGGCACCACTGCCTAACCGTCACGAAAACGCTGATGACGCAAGCAGGTCACCCATAGGCCAGACCGTCCCATTTCAGAGACCGCTCGGTTGTTGGAGGACCAGCCCAGGTCTACCGCAAAGGTTGGGTCCCCCAAGGTTCGATCGTAGGGCCGACCTTATTCAACATCTACATGCTCCCACTAGGACAAATCATGCAAAAAAATTAAATTGACCACCATTGCTACGCTTGATGACACCCAAATCTATGTAGCGCTATCACCAAACGACTATCGCCCCATAGATCTTCTGTGCCAGTGCATTGAGCAAATCAAAGACTGGATGTTTCAAAATTTCCTACAACTAAATGAAGACAAAACTGAGATCATTGTATTTGGTGCTAAAAAAGAAAGGTTTAAAGTAACCCAACACCTTCACTCACTGTCGCTGAAAACATCAAATAAAGCCAGAAATCTGGGGGTTATTATGGATTCAGATTTACACTTGGAGAGTCACATCAAATCAGTAACAAAATCGGCCTACTACCACCTCAAAAATGTAGCACGACTTAGAGGGGTCATGTCAGCTCAAGACTTAGAAACACTTGTACATGCCTTTATAACCAGTAGACTAGACTATTGTAATGGTCTCCTTGCAGGTCTCCCAAAAAAAACTGTCAGGCAGCTCCAGCTTGTTCAGAACGCTGCTGCTAGAGTTCTAACAAAGACCAAAAAATGTGAGCACATTACAGCAATTCTTAAATCCTTACGTTGGCTCCCAGTATGTCAGAGATTTAATTTCAAAATCCTACTGCTCACATATAAATCACTACATGGTTTAGGGCCAAAGTATATCACTGATGTGCTTCCACTACATAAGCCTTCAAGATCACTAAGATCTTCTGACACCAATCTGTTAGTGATTCCCAGAGTAAATACAAATCATGGGAAAGCATTATTTAGTTACTACGCAACAAACAGCTGGAATAAACTTCCTGAAGATTTAAGACTTGCCCCAACTCTGACCACGTTTAAAACAAGAATGAAAACTTTTATGTTCAGCTTCGCCTTCTGCTAAACTTTACCTACATTGCACTTTTAACCTGTGCCTTTAATTAAACAATTTAAATAAGATTTTAATTTATAATCTTATTTGCTGTTTTTAATTGTCTTTTAATTCCTGCATTTTATTTCACTTTATTGCATGAAATGTTATGATGTGAAGCGCTTTGAGTCTGCCTCGTGTATGAAAAGTGCTATACAAATAAAATTGCCTTGCCTTGCCTACGAGGATGCAGGTTGAGACACAGCTACCGTGCAGCCAGCTTGGACCGGATGTGCACGCACTGTATCTTAACCTGAAAGGGCTGCCCGGATGTGGTTGGCCGTAGTCGCGTGGAGCTTCACGCCGGGTTGGGTGGACGCCGCGCTGCTGCAGGCTGCATGGAAGAACGCGCTCCGGGGAAGCGCCGCGGGGAACCACTGCAGCTGCGCTCGGGACGCCGTTCACGCGTTCGCCCCTTCCTCGCTCGGATCAAGAGGACACTCGTGTCCGCCGAGGCGCCGCGGCAAACATGTAACGTTACGCCCGTTCAAATGTTGTGGTGGTTATTTTGTTGTCCGATTGCCGAACGTCCCCGTTTGCGCACACCTGTTGGTCCTCTGAGCCCCGGGTCTCTGCTCAGCGGATGAACCGGCTTACCGGGACGTGTCTCCGCCGGTAACAACGTCGCAGAGCGCCGATAGAGTGGCAGCGGGCGTCCAGGTGCGCCCGCAGCGGGCGTTTGCTGCGTGCCGTCGGGGTCGGACTGGACTCGCCGCCGTTGTGGATGTTTGCCACTTGATTTGGAGACGGAGAGAAAAAAAAACCCAAACGTGTGTTTGTGCGCTTTCTTGTTCGTGTGCGCGTGCGTGAGACCTGCGGTAAAGGCGCTGCGTGCGTGTTCTCGCAACCACAGTTTGGGAGCGACTGCGCGCGCGCGCGTGTGCGTAGTTTGGGTACTGTTTGGCTAAATCACTGAATGAAGTCATTCCTATTTGTTAGCTTGTAAAATATACTATAGTTTATCATAACATTTCATATACATTATTTAATATAATGTCCCATTGAATCAAAAGGTTTGAGTACAGCTGAACTGCAGTTTTAAGAACTTTTAAAAAATATTTAGAGCTGACCCACAAACCCACAAAATAAAACGGTTGACTGTTGGTGTTACCACACAATATTTACTGTAAGCCAGAAACGGCCATATGTTTCTGTCCAAAATCGAAGAAAATATATCAAGATATTAAACGAAGGAACAAGAAATGTCAAATGCGTGGAAAGTAGGAGCGTATTCGACAGAACATTAGAGCTGTGTACCTGTCAATGTATACTTCATCAACTTGATTTATCACAAACAATACAACACTCAAATATTCAAATGAAATGAGTAATTATACAAGAAATGTCATTGAAGAACAGTAGCTTAGTTTTTCTAACTTGTTTCTCTAATAATCTGGAAGGGGGATTTCAGTCCGATCTCACAAGACCCGGTGGAGCTAATTTCCTCTTGGCCTGGTTTGATTATGCTCTAATGCCTTTATTAAGACTAAATCCCCATAAAATATCCCCAGCTGATACTTTCATCAGGAGAATTGCTTTTGACATTTTTATGAAACGTGTTACATCTTGTTTGATCTCGTTGACATATTCGAGTCAAGCGTTTCCACTGTGTCTCTGTCACAACCACCTCTGTAGAAACCTTCACTATATCGATGAATACAAGTGGAAAGAGTGTGTGTAAGTGCACTGAAGTGGAGATTTCAGATCAGTTTGAGAAAAGATCTGTCTTTTTTTTTATAAAAATCAATTGAATTTACCCCATTTTTTTTTTTTTAAAGGGACATTTTCATATCATCATGAAAAGATTCTCAACAAAGCCAAACAGGGCACCTTATTTTTAGACTAAATGACTCATTTATTGAGTCGTTCATAATTAAAGTCACCCCCACACCACATTTGTTTTTGTCATCTGTCATTCATTTGTTATGTGTACTTTTACTAGGAACTAAGTTAAATAATGGATCATTTATCTGTGTTATGCAGCACAGTGATGCACAAGGAAATCATTTCCAAGAAAGACATGACATACAAAATAAAAGCAGTGTAACATTCCCGTAGTGCATTTGTTTTTCAGCATGAAGAACGTAAACGGCATCACCGAATCCAAATAATATGACCGGCATCCTCACATTGAAACTGTGTGTGAGAACCAAGCATCACTCCAGCTCCTCTCTGTGCAGCAGCCTAGCACGCCTAGCCAGGTTAGCTTAGCTTCCAGGCCCGGGCTAGGTGGGCGGCCATCGCTTCCAGGGCTGCTGCACCTTTTCCGATTGTTGAGCGTTGACCTCCACATCGGACTCCAGTCATTTAAACGCCCGCAGTTCCACCTGGTAAACAGACTTGATTGAAACAAGCCGTGAAGAGGAATCATTTACTAAAACGTCTCAGTGAGGTACACCATCAGTGTAATCATGCTACTGTGGAGTTGACACCTCCCGGTAATAACGGTTTGCTCACTACAGTTATGATGGCATGCCATCAAAGTTGAATCTCTTTGATAAATGCATTTTACCAAGATTTGAATTGGAACAATGCAACCAATCCATCCAACATTTTCCCCAAAGTTGTGGTCTACTATAAGGAAGAAAATGCATTCTTACCGTTACAGTTCCCATGTGCTATTTATTGACACAATTAGGTCAGTTGGACTTAGCTATGTAGCGCACACACACACACACACACACACACACACACACATAGGCATGCTCCTTTGAAGTTAATGACTTCCTCTGGTGGGTTCGACTTCCTCGAAGAACTGGACAAACAGCCAATTAAACCGAACATAAAGACACTGGACATGCACACGTACACGCACGGGCCAGTCTGGACTGTTAGAGTTGTCATTTTTTACATGACATTTTTTACGCTTGGAGACATTATTTTCTGCAATTCATTACATTGTTTTGCACAAGATTGAAAAATGAATTCGAGAGGAGTGTGTTGTGCACCTTGTTTTTTAAAAGTACTTCTGTATCAACAAAAGTCCAACAACATTTGGTTTTCAGACACAAATAAGGTGATTTTAACACAAATCAAGTTGTTTAATCTCCTTTTTAACCAGTAGCAGTAAAATTATTTATTGTAAATCAACTTACATATAACTTAGATATTTATATAATCAAATCAAATATGAAAAATCTATTTGCCACCACCAGGATATTAGATTTCTTATCTCAATTAAAAATCTATCTAAAAAGTGAAAATGCTCTCATTGGTTGGGACGCATGATGACGCCTCTCTCAACCCAACACTGACCCGAATCTCCCCCTCCGTGTGTTTTTTTTCATTGTGTGTATTTAGAGCCAGTGTCCAAAGACTTTTAAATTATAATGCATTAAAAAAAACCTGCATGATGAAATAATTGTTGCGTTAATTAATGCGCGATAACTGGTTAAGTTGTCTGGCTTTAGTTAAAAGAAACCACAATCTCTTCTAAACTTTAGGAGAAACATCTAACCTCTTTACAGCAGACTTCTAAGAATATGCATTCATATGTATTCAGTTGTCAGATAATTTCATGCAGGGAGTATTGAAATGTGGACGAATTGCAATAGATTATATGTGACCTAGAAGGTTAAAAAAACTACAAGATGCCGAACAGTTTTTGAAAGACACATCTAAACTAATAGAAGCCTCTGCTTCGTGGAGTGGCATAACGTTGTCATAAAATTCTCCCTACTTGGCTTTTAAAATGTGAATAAAAGCGGTAATGGACTTGGGAATTGGAGGTATTGTTCTTACACCATATAGGCATTATTTTTATTACTGTATGATTATCTTTGCTTATTTATATCTACAGATAACTCTGTATATGTGAATATATATAAAATATATGTGGGTGTGTGTGTGGCAATAAGAACACTGACAGCATTATAAAATACCTTAACCTACTAATCATATTTACTAAAACCTGCATGGCAGAACCAAACCACAGTAACCTTCGGTCCCCACACACGGTTGTGATTAGCCTAAAATGAATACACTATCATAGTTGCACACCCTTGCACAACTTTTTTTCTCTTAACAACGTCATTGTTTAAACATACTCATTGTTTGTTCGCCATGTTTCATAGTACATGTTTCTATTTCAGATTCATGTCTCATAATCGTTGGCCCCCAACATGTTCCAATGTGGTCTGGTTGACATTCTGGAACCCCTCTCAGTGCTGGTCAGGGGTCCCAGATTAAACCATTGATGCTTTGGGTGTCTCTGTACCTGCCCGTGCAGCAGCTTAACCTGGTCAAACCCAGTGACAGTTTCCCTGCTGCACATTCGGCCCATCAGCGTTGTGTAACGGACCCAGCAGATAGCAGCTTTCTCCAAATCGCACAACCTACATTGTGTCATGTTCAGATTCTGATATTCTGATTCAGGTGATGTTTTGTATTGATATGGAGTTTATTTCAGTGTGCGTCTGTGGTGACCATATTTGAATGGCTACACACTAGTAATTAGCCCGCTGCACTCAAGTGACAGTTAAGCTGCTTATTGGCCAGCTGGAGATTAACCAGAAAGTCCCCACTTCACAGGGGTCCACACACACACACATAGACGGAGCCCGTCACGTGATGCTAAGTGAAGTAGGATCAGTCCGTCAGCTCATGACCACACTGATTCTATTTCAACGTAGCATTTTTCATCATTACACTACATGTTTGCTCCCTGCTTGTTGAACTGTAAGGAGAGACAATCTGACCAAGGAAGAAGAGTGTTACCGATCAGCACTTCCTGCTGCTGCTTCACAATAAAGGCCTTGCAGCAAAGAAACAGAAGTGTGAATGTGGGGTGTAAATGGAGACAATCCCATTGCGAGATTGTGTCTCAATCTTTGATGAATGTTTGTAATATTTTTATAACCTTTTTGATCAGTTGTCTTTGTTTAAAAAGGAGAATGATATGCATTCGATGGCTGCAGACAAGATAATGCACTGCCCTGATGTTTGAGATCATGAAATGTGAGATCAGGACGTCTTTTATTGGTCTTCTACTCACTGATAATGTTACATTGCAAAAAAACAATCCGCGTTGAAGATGTCCAGAGAGCTAGAACTAAGGCTTCATTCTAATAATACTTTTTTTTGGAACCTGAGGATTTGACCCCAGCTGGTCAATAGCGAGAATCCACATTTTAGAGGTTGCCACAGTAGGGCCGAGTGCGAAAAGTGGTCGGTGGAAGGTTCCTTTGTCAGAATGGCAGGTGCCGATGGTCGGTGGCAGGTTCCTTTGCCATGACGGCAGGTTGCGTGGTCGGTAGTAGTTTGCGGTGGTAGGATCCTTCGGTGGTCGGATCCTTTTTCAGAACGGCATAAGCCGATCTCAGTTGAGTATTTAGCGACATGCAAATACCATGTAACGTTAAATGAATATCTTCGTGACGTGATGTTTTTTTCTAACTTTATTAACAATCTAGCAGACCACAGCGACTTGCAAGTAGCGCAGCGTCGTAAACAAAGTGATGTTTGTCTTAATGCGGCTTTAGAAATGGGATTCTATATTTATTAAGTCTGAAAAGGGTCATTTGAGCAATGTTTTGATAACCGACCGAAGCCAGCGGACAGAGAGCACTGACAGCCCATCGACTGACTACTGCCCCCCCGGTCAAACCGTTCGCTCGACCACCAGCCGTCTCTGGGTTTTCGTTGTATTTATTTAGTCCGATACATATGTCCCACTATTGTTTTAGCGTTGCCATGCCTCTCTGATTACCGCCATGTTCCCATCATCCGATAGGCAGGTCGCGTGATCTGTCGCCAGTTTGCTATGATATGATCGGCAGGTCACATGATCTGTCGCCACCTTCCTATGATATGATTGGCAGGTCGCATGATGTGTCGCCACCTTCCTATGGTATCATCGGCAGGTCGCATGATCTGTCGCCACCTTCCTATGATATCATCGGCAGGTCGCACGATCTGTCGCCACCTTCCTATGATATCATCGGCAGGTCGCACGATCTGTCGCCACCTTCCTATGATATCATCGGCAGGTCGCACGATCTGTCGCCACCTTCCTATGATATGATTGGCAGGTCACAAGATCTGTCGCCACCTTCCTGTGATATCATCGGCAGGTCGCACGATCTGTCGCCACCTTCCTATGATATCATCGGCAGGTCGCACGATCTGTCGCCACCTTCCTATGATATGATTGCCAGGGCACATGATCTGTCGTCACCTACCTATGATATGATTGGCAGGTCACATGATATGTCGGCATCTTCCTATGATATGATCGGCAGGTCACATGATCTGTCGCCACCTTCCTATGATATGATCGGCAGGTCGCTAAATCTCCTATGCAATCATAGGAACATGGCGATAATCAGAGAGGCATGGCAACGCTAAAACAATAGTGGGACATATGTATCGAAATAAATAAATAAAACAATAACCGGCTAGTGGTCGGGCAAACAGTTTGGCTGAACCGGGGAAAGGGCGGAGGGGTAGTAGTCAGTTCGGCGTCAATCGGTTGCCAACTGGCCCTGACACAGTACATACGGCCTGGAAGTTACAACTGCAGGTAGTGTTATGTCAGAGCAGATACAAACATTGTAAAATGAAATCTTTACAGCTTTGTCCATGTAGTTTTTGGAGGGGGGCGTCCGATGATGATGTTAAGAAATTTTAGGTAAGCATCTTCTCAAATGAGACGTAACAAGTGTAAAAATATTATACAGTACATTTTTGAATAAGAACATGCGCACGTGTGTCTTTGTGCATGTCTTTGTGTGTGTGAGTTCAGTCTCATGCGGCGCCAGCCTCCATAACTCTTCACTGTCAAGTCTTCTGGAATCTCCCGTTCATGTAATCCTCCCAGACCGCTGCCGCATGCTCTCTGTCGGATTCTAGCATAAACTAGTGTACATTTCTTTACATTGAACCTCTTTTCATAGCTGGTAATCTAATTCTTTGTGTTTCACTACACAGTGAAATACGAACTTGAAGGAACTTCTCACCGGTCATCATTGATCATGAAGTTTCTCTAACGCCCCACGGGTACATGTCAGGATCACGTTGTTAAAAGCACGAGAGTATCAAATAGCTGCTGTACAATATGTCATCAGAATAAGGGAAACACCGTTGGTGTATTAGGAGTTGGAGAGATCTTGAACGCACCAGCAGATGGAGGCTCACCCCATAATGACAAGAACGTCCTGTTACTGCTGCCGGCATTTCACTCCGATAAACTGGTCCGAGTTCACCCTTTTGTTCTGCGCAAGTTGCTCCAGCTAACTGACTCTACATTTTGGAAGAAGCCAGCAGGAGAGCTGACATGCCCCTCCAAGTATGTTAACATGTGTTGCACCTTTAAGGAAAGAGTTGTAGCACAGGTGTGTGTTAGTTTTAGAAGAATACTTTATTCCTTTACAGGGTAAGAAGTGCGCATCAGCGCCAGTTACACTTTTTCTCTTTTCCTTCCTCTTCCAAAGCGCACGTAAACAATCTCCCGCTTGTCTCCTAAAACAAGGACCCCTTAGGTGACCTCTCTGCCTGTATAACCAGAATAACTCAATTACCAACACAGGTACATAATCTCTTAGCAAAGGAACATACACCAGGTTAATAAACAAATAATTAGAAAATCAATCAAAATTAAATAAATAAATAATGGAATATAGGGGGTAGCATCTCAATCCTGTGGACCCCACTGAGTATTAAAAAGTAACCTCGGGATGCTGCTACATGACGTCCTGCTTGTTATATTCTACTCATGGTAGTAATGCGCCAAGAAACAAGGAATGAAGAAGAAGGCTGCAAGCTGGTAAAACAGGCGTCCACATGATGGATTATAAATACTGTAAAATGATTTATGAGGAACATAACTGTTTTGTTTAGATCTCATGGAAAAACACACGAAATCTAAAATATAAGATTTGTTTTACAGGACAACTTCTTAGAGCCCCTTTGATATTCTGGAGGACCTTTATGAATAGAGAAATACGGCAGAGCTCCAACATCCACAAAGAACGAGAGGAATTTATCAAACAAGCTGATAGGAAACAAACATACCTGGTCTAGTATGAACAGAAAGAATGTGGCTTTGTTTCAGGTGTGTTTGCGTATGTGTGTGATTTACACTCACGCTGAAAAAAACGTTCTTTGTTCACCAAAGGCCTCGAGCTACAAATGTAGAAAATAATTCTTCAACAACTTGTTTTTAAAACACACGCATCATTTCAGGTTATTGCAACAGTTTGAGATTATATGACAACAACCTTTTAAATCCTCAACCCAAATGATACTGTAACGGTTATAAATGATTTATGTTTGGAAAATGGAATATTGATATTGTGGTGGAAGGATGTTGGTTAAAGAATGATCTGTATGTTCTGAAACAATACGCACAACGGGGAGAAGGGGGGGGGGGCAGGAAGACTGGGTGTGTCAGCCGGGAAGAAGAGGAGGGAGGATCGCTTCGCTTTTTCCCTTTTCCTCCCTCCCCCTCCTCTTCTTATCAGTGTGTGTGAGGCACAGAGCGGATCAGTAGGTGAGTGGACGTGAGGATTACCACCAGGGACAGTTGCTATGGGGGAAGAGAAAGGGGGAAACAGACCGGGATAGAGGGAAACACTTGCCCAAGAGAGAGCGGGAGGAATCCGAGGGTACATCCACGAGGACGGACTGCTTGTTTTGTGGAATTGGGTTGTTCCCTCACTACGATATCTGGACATCAACCACAACGGCTACCATGTACAGTGGATATGGAGGTATGCAGCAGCTAATCATTAACTCTCCGTTGCTCAGGATGAACTTACTCTTGCTGGTTAACAGGTTTGTTAACAAAGAGTTCCAAAAGAACAACGCAACCTGTAACTTGGTCCAAGCCATGATTGTTTGTTACAGTAATGTGATTGGATTGGAACAGAGCAACATGCTAACAGTCTCACATCTACTTTGAGAAGCCTTGTCATCACTTGATACCTGCTTAGTGGGATCTCTCATAGAGGTGACCACCTTAGGGACCATGCCGTCATGTACGTCAGTGCCTGGTTTAAATACGCAGTTTCACTTTAGATTTGATTTGCTATGTGGCAATAACTTCTCCATTGTTTACTACACGCCCCATCTGAGTTTCAAGGATATGTTCATGTTTTGTTTTTGTTTTTTCTGTCCTGTACCTGTACTGACCTGTTCATTGCCTCAGTTTTATTTTGCGGTCTATATTAGCCATTTTAACTGCCTATTACTACATCCTGGTTTGTAGAAAGTCTTTAGCACTGTCTCATACCCATGAACTTCCAAAAAATAAAATGAACCCATCAACATCAGTAATGATTGATTTGATTGGCTAGCATGTTTTTGTTAAGATCACTATTTTAACCTCCTACCCACTGTTAGACGTACATCACTGCCAGTGGCAGACACAGTGAAAGCTCAATAAACAAACAAATCTGTGTGTGGCATGAATCTTGATCGGCTACCCTTGGAAAAATGTTAATTACATATATAAATCGGGGATAAGCCAGTTAATGCGCCATTGTTGGTTTGACACAATAACTAATTGACTCATAATTATTTAATGGCGCATTGCAGTCTGAAAAATACATACATTATTATTATTTTGAAGGTCGTCATTTTTTTGAGGACTTAACGCCTATTCCTAACTACTATTCCTTGACCTCTGTGGAAAACCTCACAGGGTAAAGGAAAGATGGTTAGGAGAAGCAAACCGTGATGTTGGGGTGGTGTGTTGTTGGTGTGTTGTGTTGTTGGGGTGATGTGTTTGTTGGTGTGTTGTGTTGTTGGGGTGATGTGTTTGGTGGTGTGGTGTGTTGCTGGTGTGTTGTGGTGTGTTTGGTGGTGTGTTGTATTGTGTTGTTGGGGTGATGTGCTTGGTGGTGTCCTGTGTTGTTGGGGTGGTGTGTTGGTGGTGTGTTGGGGTGGTGTTGGTGGTGTGTTGTGGTGTGTTGTTGGGCTGGTGTGTTTGGTGGTGTGTTGTTGGGGTGGTGTGTTTGGTGGTGTGGTGTGTTGTTGGGGTGGTGTGGTGTGTTGTTGGGGTGGTGTGTTTGGTGGTGTGCTTTGTTGTGATGTTGGTGGTGTGGTGTCTTGTTGGGGTGGTGTGTTGGTGTGTTGTGTTGTTGGGGTGATGTTGGTGGTGTGGTGTGTTGTTGGGGTGGTGTGTTTGGTGGTGTGCTGTGTTGTTGGGGTGGTGTGTTGGTGGTGTGTTGGGGTGGTGTTGGTGGTGTGTTGTGGTGTGTTTGGTGGTGTGTTGTTGGGCTGGTGTGTTTGGTGGTGTGTTGTTGGGGTGGTGTGTTTGGTGGTGTGGTGTGTTGTTGGGGTGGTGTGGTGTGTTGTTGGGGTGGTGTGTTTGGTGGTGTGCTGTGTTGTGATGTTGGTGGTGTGGTGTCTTGTTGGGGTGGTGTGTTGGTGTGTTGTGTTGTTGGGGTGATGTTGGTGGTGTGGTGTGTTGTTGGGGTGGTGTGTTTGGTGGTGTGCTGTGTTGTTGGGGTGGTGTGTTGGTGGTGTGTTGGGGTGGTGTTGGTGGTGTGTTGTGGTGTGTTTGGTGGTGTGTTGTTGGGCTGGTGTGTTTGGTGGTGTGTTGTTGGGGTGGTGTGTTTGGTGGTGTGGTGTGTTGTTGGGGTGGTGTGGTGTGTTGTTGGGGTGGTGTGTTTGGTGGTGTGCTGTGTTGTGATGTTGGTGGTGTGGTGTCTTGTTGGGGTGGTGTGTTGGTGTGTTGTGTTGTTGGGGTGATGTTGGTGGTGTGGTGTGTTGTTGGGGTGGTGTGTTTGGTGGTGTGCTGTTGGGGTGGTGTGTTTGGTGGTGTGGTGTGTTGTTGGGGTGGTGTGGTGTGTTGTTGGGGTGGTGTGTTTGGTGGTGTGCTGTGTTGTGATGTTGGTGGTGTGGTGTCTTGTTGGGGTGGTGTGTTGGTGTGTTGTGTTGTTGGGGTGATGTTGGTGGTGTGGTGTGTTGTTGGGGTGGTGTGTTTGGTGGTGTGCTGTGTTGTTGGGGTGATGTTGGTGGTGTGGTGTTTTGTTGGGGTGGTGTGTTGGTGTGTTGTGTTGTTGGGGTGATGTTGGTGGTGTGGTGTGTTGTTGGGGTGGTGTGTTTGGTGGTGTGCTGTGTTGTTGGGGTGGTGTGTTGGTGGTGTGTTGGGGTGGTGTTGGTGGTGTGTTGTGGTGTGTTTGGTGGTGTGTTGTTGGGCTGGTGTGTTTGGTGGTGTGTTGTTGGGGTGGTGTGTTTGGTGGTGTGGTGTGTTGTTGGGGTGGTGTGGTGTGTTGTTGGGGTGGTGTGTTTGGTGGTGTGCTGTGTTGTGATGTTGGTGGTGTGGTGTCTTGTTGGGGTGGTGTGTTGGTGTGTTGTGTTGTTGGGGTGATGTTGGTGGTGTGGTGTGTTGTTGGGGTGGTGTGTTTGGTGGTGTGCTGTGTTGTTGGGGTGATGTTGGTGGTGTGGTGTTTTGTTGGGGTGGTGTGTTGGTGTGTTGTGTTGTTGGGGTGATGTTGGTGGTGTGGTGTGCTGTGTTGTTGGGGTGATGTGGTGGTGTGCTGTGTTGTGTTGTTGGGGTGGTGGTGTTGTTGGTGTGTTGTTGGGGTGGTGTGTTTGGTGGTGTGTTGGTGTGTTGTGTTGATGGGGTGATGTTGGTGGTGTGGTGTGCTGTGTTGTTGGGGTGATGTTGGTGGTGTGTTATTGGGGTGGTGTGTTGTGTTGTGTTGTTGGGGTGGTGTGGTGGTGTGCTGTGTTGTTGTGGTGTGTTTGGTGGTGTGTTGGTGTGTTGTGTTGGTGTGTTGTGTTGTGTTTGGTGGTGTGTTGTTGGGGTGGTGTGTTGGTGGTGTGTTGTTGTGGTGGCAGACCCAAGCGCAAACACAGACCAGCGAGTGAGGGAGATAAAGCAGAGGCAGGTAGACATGGGAAGATAAACAGATAAACAGCGACGGAGGTCAATCGATTTGAGCAGTTTGGAACATTCTCAGAAAACAGGAATTGCTGATCAGCCGCACAACGCTTGTGTGGACGAGAAACCAGGGTAGATATGCTGTGCAGCGATGGTATGATGGAAAGCAGCTGGGTGAGGAGGAAGTGTAATCCGGTTGAAGTCCCGCAAAAAAGACACACAGACACACACACACGGAAAAAGAAGAAGGCGCGGCTGATGTAAATATGAAGTAACTGCAACACTTTGCACCATCCAGAAAAAGAGTTTTAAAGATACATTTAAGCCTTGTTTTCATCTATACCTGCAGACATGTTTAAGAGTACAGATGCAGTCGAAAGTTTAGACCAAATATAAACAGGAGGGTTTCTGTATGTGGGGATTTGCACATTTCCTTATTTGCATTGAGTTTTTTTTTGTGCAGTCAAACTCTCAGCTATCAGCTGTAAACACCCTTTGATGTGTGAACTCTGCATACTAGCGTCAATCTCCTCATCTCATTCTTTCCAAGAAGGTTGAGGCATGCTAGGCTCTGATAGCATGGTGCTCCCAGCTTCATTGTGTTCTCAAACACTAGTGTCCTTTTGGTGGAAGCTATCTAGCGTGTTTGTTCCGTAGCTGGTGGGTTATTCCTGTGTCTCACTACAGCCATAAACTGACCCTGCCCTCCATGCAGGAAGTTACTCCCCCTTGGGTTTCCTTTTCCTAAGGAAAGTAATGTGGGGGAGGGAGTTGAGAAACTGTACTCAGCGTGGGGGTGTATTTGTAGCCGTGTTTTTGTGAAGGGAGGACTATGTTCAACTGACCCTTCGTTCACCTTGCTTAGCGTGCAGGACAAACCATACGTGTTTCAGTCCGTTCTCGTCGTGTTATTTCTACAGTCACAACTTCTAGTTTGGGTCTCAATAAGTCTGTTAACATCTGTCAGGTCCTTACAGGTGCCTTTCTAGTTCCAGGTAGAATATCCCTCATTATCCTCCTTTTTATACCTCGACTGAAGGTATTTCCACAGCAAACACGCATGTTTCATGATTTGACAGGTTGATTCACTATAGAGGAGGATGCGACCGTCTTCTCTGGCAAGCTTCTCCAGCTGCAGACCCAGACCAGACTAACGGCTAGATCCAGCCCCAAATAATCAACTCACTTCATTGGCTTCATGAAAACAGATGGCATTATGAGACGTGTTCGCTATGAGCTGCCAGTGTGACATCAATTCAAATGCTCCTAATTAGGGATCTTGCGTCTGATCCTCTGAAATGTCCATGAGTAAATCAACTCTCACTTGATTCACTAGATCAGTAAGCATTGTAAACATGAGTTTATATTGGCAGTCCCTACTTTCTGGCCTGCTTAATTTCGCATCCGGTAAATTACATGAAGGCCAAATAAAGGGGACTTGGATTTATGGGGATTTTCCAAACAATCTTGTGACCTCAACGCGAGTTACGGTTCATCCCAGGAGACTGCGAATGAACAGTAAACTCAGTCTATTCCCTCCAACTTCCTGCTAGTGGTGTCTACACTGTTATGGTTGTTAAATAATTCTCTGGTCTGGAATCGTAGACGCCATGAGTAGGTCAGTAAGTGTACCATGATTATTCATCAAATGAATACCTTCATATCCAACCCTCGGGCAACCCTGCGCTTTTGTGTGTGTGCGTGGACACCCTGCTTGGTGATGGGCTGTGTTTGGGTCCTGCGCAGCTGATTTTTCCAGAATGGTCTGGGAGCGTGAGGCCGGGGGAGCATCAAACAATAGTCGCGGTGTCACACACTCGTTTACCACAGAGGCGTATGGAAGGCCGAGTGCGCGGCTCGGAGCGGACTAGATGGTGTTACCGGGATGCGCTTTTGTCAATGGGCTGAACTGGGGCGCTGTTTGGATCAGGTAGGGACCGCAAAAGTATGTGTTTTAACTGTGCAAGTTCAGGTAGATGAAGCTTAAACAGAGGTAATGGATCATTAAACTAAATGGGACGCAGATCGATCAGCTCATGAAAGTCTGATAACAAGGCGAGAGATTTCCTACGGGACAGGAAAGGGAGAGAAGTGTGCCGACTACCGCTGCTCTGTCCGAACGGGGACCGGGACAGAGACACGGGGCCTAACGCTACTACGGAGGGACAACTAGAAAACCAGAAGATGACACGCGTGTTAAAAAAAATGCAAAGCATGTGCATGTAAAATGAAGTTTCGTAAACATTGGCACACGGTAGATATTCAGGATAAATGTGTATAGATACATATATGTATAGGTTGTATTAGGTTAATGTGACAGTGTTGGTTCCTAGCGCCTTGCTCCTATAGAGAGTGGTCAATGTAAAGGGAATAAATGGTCCGTAATGGTAAAAAAGTAATCTGTTGTAAGCGCACACTGGCTCCTGATTCTGCTTACATCGGAAGGTCGCTGGAGAAGAGATGGTTTGTTGTTAAAACCTTTCTGGTTTCTGCGCAGAAAGTGGGATGCTTTGTTCTTCCAGTCTTTGTCAATGTGACGGTTTTCTGTTGGTGCCTTTTTCAAGAGTGTCATTGGGCAAGACACTTTAACCCAACATTGCTCCTGGAGCTGTGACTCCTGTGTGTGGATGTGTGGTAGCTCCTGTCGTCAGTGTGGGAAGACTGTAGAACATTTATCCACTAAGGGTATGAGGTGACTGGAAAGGGTGCGGTTCTCTGGATCCAGCGGTTTGGTACCTTTTTTAAAGTATCAACCACAGTAACCCCAACTTCCACAGACAAAGAGTATATGCAATCAATCCCTTTCTGTGCACTGATCTAAACGCAGCACAAAAAGCAAATCTTATACTAGAAAATAGTTGGAGAGCCTGTATGTTTCCCTTTTAAATGGTGGCACAGCCTTAAGGAACACTTGTGGGATGAGCAGCCGAGCGTGTGGGTTGCGCCCATGGAAGTTCGGCCCAATCTTCTCTGCCAAAGCCAAACCGCTTATTCTGCCGTCAACTCTTGTTTGGAAGATTCAACTCCATTGAACACTTGTGCGATGAGGCTGGGTGGGCCGATCGTGCCAAAGTGACCAACACAACCACATTGGCTGATTCGGATGCCATCCCACTAGTACCGTGTGACCAGGCTGGTGCCCAGGTTGTGGCTGTGGATGGTTCTTCTGCGCTACTGGGGCTTGTGGTTAAGTAATTGTAGATTTGCCAATATGCTTTGTTTCATGAGACTTCAGTCATCTTACCCGCCAAACCAGAGTCAACAGCACAACAAGCATTGCCAGAGGATATTTGCTGCTCATCCCACAAATTGTATTGCCAATAAACATTGTTACAATTGAGAAATAATCTATCAAACAGAAATTGACTTTCTTCTTGTGCTGTTTATATAAAACCAGAAGCAGAATGGTCCTGGGACTGCGTTATCAGTGGTAACTGTACTAGCGCTGTGCAAAGAGGCAGAGGTTATCGAGCCAGCAGCGCACAAACAGATTCCATTCACATGACGGGTATCGAAAGACGTATTTTCAGTACTGGTGGCACTCAGTTTCTGGTTATAGTTTATTGACATCTGTTTTTTTTCTTCTCCAAATCGAATTAACATAGTTTACCTTCTTCTCAAAAAGTCACTTTTTAGTCGTTGGGATCCCCAATTCGGGCTACCTGCAGCTTTAATACATCTGTGAGGCTTGATTACTTCCATCTGTTCGTCCATCCGTCACTGTCTTCAGTCGTTAAGCCTTTATTCTATCATGATGCATGCACCTAATACGTTAACCACCCCAGCTTCAGTATATGCAGTAAAGTCCCTCCAATCCACAGAACGAACATCAACAGCATTAACCTGCGGTTTTAGAATTGCCTTATTTTTGACTCTCTTTCCAAAGAGAATCTGGCTCCGTCATTATTATAAAAGTGTCGTGCAACGACGTATACCAGCTGGGAAACTCATTGAGTATAAGATCCAAATGCTTAAGAGAGACTCCTTATTGTCACTCACTGGGTTGGCACTCTCATAGAGACGCTGAACCTCTGTGACAGCACACGGTGATATGGCATGAACTCAAAAGGGGGGAAGTGGCCTGAATGGGATGTCCGACCGGACCGTTCCGCTGTGCGTCTCCGTCAGGGTGCTTCTCCCTCTCGGAACTGTGCTGTCTTCCTTTATCTCTCTATTCCCCTCTAGCTCCTCTATGAGGGGACTTAAATTGGGTTAAGTCAACAACTGGTTGACCGCTGTCCCACTGCACATAAACACATTCTTTGGTAGGAGTAAGTGATCGCATTTACTCCCGTTTACCTCGGGTTACTGGGTTTTTAGTATTTCAATACCTTTTCTGTGAATTAAGAGTCAAATTATAGTTGTTCTTCATTCAAACGGTCTTTGAACTTCGACATGAAAGTTGTACAACAATCAATGAAAAGAATTCTTCACATCCCTTGTGATTCCGTTCAACTGACCTTTTGCTCTTCATCCCGATGGCTGCAGCCCTCAGGTCTGTCTCCCTTTGTCCAATTTCCTGTCCGGAGAAGCAGTTGCATCCGCCTTCCTTTGGGATTGTGACATTTCCTGCGCTACGAGGGGAGTGGATGGGGCTTTAAACAGGATGCAAGGCACTGTGTCAGCCCCAGTAGGAAAACGCTGCTTTAGCTGACACAAGTTAACCGCTGACGCACAACAACAAACCACTGCTCCTGGCAACAGGCATAAAAAACAAAACAATTGTCACAATGTATCCAGATATCAACCACTGTCTCTTTGAGTGGCAGCTATTATAACGGACATGATAGTGATGCGAAACGCCCCCCCCCCCCCCCCCCCCCCACACACAGTCTCCAACGCAACCGAAACCACATCAGAGGCATTGTTCATCATTTGATCCGCTCTTGTGTTTGGCCTTTAAATATCGACCACTTAGCACTCAGTGGCTGATCGATTGCCGCCCGGCCATGTTGGTTTTGCTCAAAGGCAATGTTAATAAAGGTAATCTTGATGAAGTAGCTAGTGTGTTGTTTTTTTTATTACCCAACCAAAAACCCAGTCCAGAGATGTTTTCTCTGGACTGTTTTCTTATGAAAGCATCTATCAGCACCAGCTTCAACAGCTGCTGAGTCTAGTGGTCCTTCGACATGGCAGTGAATTAACACTCAACCTGTAAAGCTAGCTGCTTGTAAAAAAATCTGAGTAACAACAGCCATAAAGCCATAAGTACTTCACTTTTTGTCCGAGCATTTAATTGAATGATTGCTGTCAGGATTCAATGGTAATTTCATCAAATATAACAAAGTGTTTTTGATGAAGATGATCAGCCCTGCCTTTTACAAATCCTACTGCCTTTTGTTTAATCTGCTTTTGTGCTTCCAATTAGGACATGGGACATACTGGTCACACAGTGACTCACTGTTAATACACTCAAGGATGAGTTTGTGTCAATTGGAGTGAGAATGAGATCGCATACAGACGTGTACGGCGTAGAATAGGTGGCAGCGTACTGAAGTGACTAACGTTTAGGGCGTCATCGTACCAGGCCGGGTTATTCTCGTCAAATGTGTCAGTGTTTCCAGCAGGAAACGGGTCATTGACCCACTGGATGCTGACCATCACAAAACAATAGATGGTGTTTTAACGGCCCTTTCTGGTTTGGTATAACAAGATTCTTCTTTTAGTTTGGAGAAGTCACATCAGTATATTTGCTTCATATGGAGGCAGTTTTATTTGAAAACGCTTGAATATATGAGCGGCGCGTTAACTCCAAATCAGTCTGAGGGGGGAACCCAGAGAGGGAAGTCTGAACAGAATCAACTCTCAGGGGTAACGGGAGCTGACGTCGCGCCAATCCCAGAACCGCCCATCAGATCGGTAGACTGACCAAAACGCGACGGGGTGTAAAGTTCTGTTGTCATCAGCCTATTGATGGTTCTTCTCCTCCCCTCTGTGCAGGGAGCCCGTCCCGATCCCTCTCCACCATGTCGCTGTCTGTTCGCCCAACCAGGCGCCTCACCTCCAGATCCATCACTAGGAGCCAGAGCTTCACTGGAGTCAACACCCACGACAAGACCTACAGGTGCACATCTGTCAGCTGGATCTCAAGAGACAGCCTGGATGTGGTTGTATTCATAAATACCTTTTTAGGGACACATTTTGGGCTAAAGACGTGGTAAACGGGATTGGCTTCTCCAATTTAGACCAAAATGTACCCTATTGAAAAAGGGATGTTTGGGTCATCTTTGAGTTAAGCCTCCAGAATATGTATGAGTCAATGTAATATCCCATCTAAAGAGACATCTTAGAGTTCTTGGTGATTTAGTAAAGAGAAATGTTGAAGTGCTCCTTTAGTGAGGCGACTGGCCACGTCAGAGCCGGTAGGGTTCAGTCCAGGTTAATCGGTCTGCGGAGCGTCACGCTTGGTGCCAACACACAAGACGGCAACAGTAGTGGTAATGTGGATTACAGAACAATGGCAAGATTTCCACTACATCCCCCAAATGCCCTAAGTGAACTTGTGTGCTCATACAGTTGAGAAATAGTCCAATATGGATTATCATAATTTAACCTTGAAGAATCAAGATGTTTCGTATAGTGTTTTTGGGCATAAACTGGAACAATAGCAGTTTATTGCTGCCACTTGTAATAAAAATATGCTGAGATGCTTTTCACTTTCACTTTTCACCCAATATTTAAAATTTGTACTGACATATGTTGGTTCTTGTTAGAAATAAGTTTAATCACTAATACAAATACATATGTAGTGTTATAACAATGTTAAAGGAACTGGTGCTCAGAGACTCTACCTCTTTTTTTCCACCAAAATGTCCTCCTTGTTGCTATTAATAAGTGAAATATTTTCATTCCCCTGTGTTGTTGGCTGGGGACTCAATTGACTGGGACAACTGGTACTTTCCTGTCCAGGATAACCGTGGCACATACTATTCCTCTACGGCTTTCTTTGACGATACAAAATATGTAGCTGGAAAATAATTATTGTTTTATTGTTGCAATAAATCTGTTTACTGTATAACTAATTTAAACAACAAACATAAGAATATGTACGGCATACCAATTTATCATGGTACAATGACACTACTTTGATTACATTATCGGTTAATTATGTGTAACAGGAACATTTGTTGACGTAACGAGAAAGCGCTGTGTTGAAATAGGATAACTTATATAATCATAAAAATCAATAATCATTATAACGTGTATAAATGTATGTTGAAGACGCAGACCGATATAGTGTCAATACGTGATACGACAATGCTGTCAAATGAAAACCGAGTTGGATCCCGCTGATGTCAGGAGGGGATGTTTAAAGGATGATCCTGCTGATGTTGCAGGAACCTCTCGGTGTTCAGCGCTCCAGCTCTCAGCAGGAAGCCCAGCAGAGCCAGTAGAATGTTCAACCTGTCCGCCAAGTCCAACCCACCACCCAAGGTCCCTCAACCGGAGCGCCTGGACCAGATCTACGAGGCCCTGAAGAAAGGCCTTCAGTGAGTACACCGTCACACGGTCCTGACTGCTGGTTTACAGTGTCTGAATATAGGCTGTTCGGATTGAGCCGGATACTTTTCCTGGTCCTCATGTAGCACCTTTTTTAATGTTTTTTTATTTTAAAGGGACAGACAAACCTGACTTTCTACAATAATGTGACCTTTAAAAACCTCATAAGCCCACAACGTCCCCTTTTTTGAGGGCTCTCCCTGTTGAACCCTGATTATTCTGCCACATACCATCTCATAAGAGAGACCCATCACAAACCAATCAAATAATGCTGCACACCGTTCCAAACGATAGACCAGGGGTGTCCAACTCAATTGCACAGGGGGCCAAAATTCAAAACACACTTCAGGTCGGCCGAACAGGATAAACATTTATTGAACACACTAAAACTAAATGTTTCTTTTTAGTATAAATACAAACAGACAGGAATGTTATTCTGGAATAAATAAACTTAAACTTTAAATAACTTGAATTATCTTGCTCTCCATAAAAATATATCCAGTCGAAATTATACAAGTTAGAAATATGAACATGCTGCAAAAAAACGCCTGAAAAAATTAATAAAAGTTGTGACAGTGCTTGTGATCAAAGTAAACATTAAAATAACAAATCAAAACATTTGAATTTCTTTGCTTTTGTCATTTTATATTTAAAAAAAAAACTTAGATTTTAAATATCCCAAATTATTTTACTCTCCATAAAAATATCCCCTGTCAAAATTATACAAGGTAGAAATATGAACATGCTGCAAAACAAAACAAAACCTGGAAATATAAATAAAATTTGTGCTTTTCAGCAATAAGAAATAACGAATTAAAACATTCCGTTTTCTTTGCTCTTGTAAAGAGTGCAGGCAAAGTTTCTGAGACCCCTGTTGTTTCTTGTAAGGAAATCAGCTGTGGTGGAAATTTTGTGGATTTAGTCCTCGTGAGAACTCCAAAGTATCTTGAGCGAGCCTCACCCTAATCGCTTACACTTTGATACGTCTGTCATTGCGCGTTTGTTTGTGTGTTTATTCTCTCAGGTCCTACCTGCAGGTTCATCAGATGGAGTCGGACAGCCTCAGCCGACAGATGAAAGAATCAAAAAGGAACTCGAGGCTGGTATGTTCTCACCACACCGTGTGGCTCAGCACTCAAAGCACAACCCAGATTCGTCTTCTGTCTGATTTAGACACCGCTACGCTATTATGCGTGTGCTGTTTCAACCTGTGGCATTCAGTCTACTAGACATGACGAAGGAAAATACCAATTATCCTCAAAGGTGAACATTACATTGTGCCACTAAATGAAAGAACGTGAGACACTGATAGCCTGATGTTCTCTGCCTCCACAGGGTTTCCTCTATGAGTTGGACAAGGTGAGCTACAGAGAATTCTTCCATCCAGCGCATCCGGCCTTCAGACCCCTTTTCTACATTTTGTCATATGTTGAGCGCATATGTCTTCAACCCCTTAACCTCCATCCAAACTGATTGACTGAGCTTCAGCTTTGGCCGAGAAGAAGTGGGGTGGGGGGGTCAGAGGGGGGGGGGGGTGAATACTTATGCATCCAACAACTTTTTTGTCGTCGTTGTCGATTGTCACTATAATAAAAGGTATTTTGCACCTTCAAAGTACTATGCGTGTTGGCACGTGAGCTCTGCAGGGTGGTGGAATCCTTACGCAAGGTACTGTTCTTATCTCAACTGCCGAGAGTCAAGGGGGGGGGGGGGGGGGTACATCAGAGACATGCCTTCATTTCTAATTACGGTAGTTAAAAATAACAAAGTGCTCATTACGGAAATTAGAGCGTATCGATTTGTTTTTAAATCGACGTACGCAGAAAGGAGAACGACCTCGTTCTCCGCTCGAGGAGACTTGAGACCACTCCGTACGTAGGATGTAACAGAGCGACGGATCATGGAACTCACGCGCCATATCACAAATTAGATCAGCGTGAAATTGTGTAGAGTTTCCCCCTTACTGGGCTGAGCTGTGGGGGGGGGGAATCTGAGCGGATCACAATCTTATCGCTCACCCCACTAATATGCAAAAGTTGTTTTGCCGCTCGGGAATATTGTATCGGGAATGTGATGGATGCAAATTCAACACCGTCCCCCATGTTCACCTGTAGTTGACGTAATTCAGTATAGTGCACATTTCCAAAGAGCTGCGTTTGTGTTGCAAATTAGATTGTGACTTTGTGCTTCCCTCTGGCAGCAAGTGAAGGTGACGGAGCGGTACATCAGACGACTGGAGTTTCACCTCAGCAAGGTAAGACCACCGCGATCCCCCTCAAACAAAGCCTGCTCATGATTTCATTCCAAAAATGACCCCACAATAGTTTTTGAGTAAAGACCGCTTGGTTTAGATTTGGGTCGTACACCACTGTCAGCAACCAAAGATATCAATACCGGTTGAAAGTGTGTGCCATGTGAAACAGATTTCTAGCCGTTACATCGAGCGACATTAGACAGACCCTTTAGGAAACCTCAAAGTCACACAATAACACACACTAACTAGCCGCAGCGAAACCAGCCGTCCGTTTCCTCAGAGGCGAAGTTACTGGTTTTGTCACCGAAGAGAGCAAAATAATGGCTTTAGTTCCTTGTTGGAAAGACAAAGCAGTAAGCGTGTATATCGTGTTTTTAGCCGGGGCCTTTATGAGATCCGTTGGGGTGTTTGGGTTGTTTTACTTTGTATTTCCTGGGTTAAATTCCCTTCCTGCCTGTCTGCCTCGTCCCTTCTTGTTCCCTCCTGTGTCCAATCACCTGCGCCTCCTCAGTGTATTCAAACCATGTGTTTCCCGTGTCTTGTGGTCGGTCTGTTTGTCATTTTTGGTTTTTGATGCTGAGCTCTGATGTTCCTGCTTCCCAGCCGTTGTATTCCCTGCTTGCTCCCGAGGCATCTCAGTTATGAAGAAGTGATTTTGTTTGAGACCCGGTCTGCATTTGAGGCCTACTTCCACCGTGAAATCCCAACAAAATGACATTTTGCTGTCAGCGGACAACACCCCCACTTCGAATCCCCCAAACTCTCCCTTTCAAGTCTCTGAATGCAATGACTTTATATAAACATTTTGCATAGCGTTGGGTGTAATGGTTGAAACCTGCCTCAAGGCAAGGCTTCATCGGGTAGAAGGACGTACCCTCTCGCCCCTCTTTCCCCAGATCGAGGAGCTCTACGAAGCCTACTGCCTGCAGAGGAGACTTCGGGACGGAGCCAACAAGCTGGCGAAGGCTTTCAATGCCTCGCAAATCAGCAAGGAGGCCAAAGAAAGTTTAGCAGAAGCCAATAAAGGATACAAAGAGTACACGGAGGTAAGACGAAGGGGACGGAGGAGAGAGGGTGAGGACGCAAACTGAGACGGTGGAGAAACGGTCGCGGAAACAGAGCGAAGGGAGATAAATGAGGAGTGGATTTACAAACCAAAGCTCTTCAATTCGTATTTGTAGAAATGGATAAAAAGTCTCCCTCTCTGCAGAACATGTGTTTGTTGGAGAGCGAGTTGGAGAACCAGCTGGGGGAGTTCCACATCCGAATGAAAGGTAAGAAGGAACCACGGCCCGGGTTGGTTCACACGCCGGGTTCCTCGTCAGGACAAATCCTCACATGTCCCTCTTCATACATTGATACGGTGTGTTGATTAAAACAAAATGTAGCTACTTCCCCGTCATCAGAAGTAAATCAGATGTAATGATAATCATAAACTAGAAGCCAGGACCTTCTTGCTGTGAGGAGACCGTGCTAACCACCTTCACGGACGTGTTATGAAAACGAATCTCTTCACAATAGATCGGTGCCTTGGAATGACCTAGGACGCAGAAGAAGAACGGTGTGTTTGAAGCTCCAAACGTTTCGATATCCGTTTCCATTTGTCTTTCAGGTCTGGCGGGATTCGCCAGGTTGTGTGCTGGTGATCAGTATGAGGTTAGTTTCTCTGATCTGTTCTAATAGCCAAACCAATCCGAATACTAAGGATCTTATACTATACTGAGTTATGAACACACAAAAAATCATAATACAAATTATAACACAATAAATAAACATTCGAAATGACGTAATGATTAACTTCCTTATGTCTTGTGTTCATACTGTTATTTTTGTATCTGTCTATTGTTATTATAATTATAGCATTATTGTTAAGGAACTTTTAACTGGTTAAAAGGTTTTACCACATTTACTCATGAAAAATAGATGGATTCAAATTGACTCAGGAAACCATGTGAGGTAGGTGGGCAGACGACCGGCACGTCTGGTTGGAATTGCAAGACCTACAATTTGTACAACCCGAATTACCCTCAAGCCTCGGAACATCTCACACTGTGCTGCTGAGGGCAAAGGCCTCGCGTGAAAAGGCGTCAACCGGCGCGTCTGAGACGTCTGCGTGACGCGTTTTTTCAGGTCTTCATGAAGTTCGGCAGGCAGCGGTGGAAGCTCCGGGGCAGAATAGAGCTCAACGGCAAGCAGGTGTGGGACAGCGAGGAGACGGCGTTCGTGCCGCTCGTCAGTGAGTTCCTCTGCGTGAAGGTCAGTCCTTAACGACGGCGTGAATACTCCGTATCGCCCCCTTGTGCCCATCACACAGATTTACCTTCAACACTGAGTGCGTTGACACGCCGCAGCGGCCTCGGCCCGAGCGACCGACCCCCCGTCGAGGGCAGCCAACGCTTTTGATCGTGTTCCTGTCGTCTCCTAGGTGACGGAGCTGAAGGGCTTAGCCAATCACGTGGCGGTGGGGAGTGTTTGCTGCGAGACCAAAGACCTGTTTGCTGCCCTCCCCCAGACGGTTGCCGTGGACATTAATGACCTTGGGACTATTAAACTGAGCCTTGAAGTCACCTGGAAGTAAGTTTGGCCAACAATGATTTCAGCGTACTGAGAATCTACTGTTGGTCAATAACATGAAGCGCTGTTGAGTTTACTAAGAACATTTCTTAAAGTTTTGACGTGTTATAAATCGGTCTCCGTTGCATACTGACGCCTTCGTCTGTAAACAAGGTCATTGGAGAGTAGATTTCTATGTAGTTATTTTGAATGCATGTCAGCGGTTCCCAGAAGTTTGATTCCGTGTAAAATCACAAGGAGGCCAAGGTCCAAGGGAGAACGGGTAGTAAAAGTAAAATGACGCCAAAATCAACATAGAATGAGTTCCTCGTTGTACCTTTAACATTATATTTATTAATTTGCTCTTTGTCCCCCCCCACTCTTGTCAGTCCATTTGATAAAGATGACCTGGGATCAGTGGCAAGTTCTGTCAACAAAGTCCCCACCGTCAGTAAGAGAATCTCCACCATCTTCAACCAGAGTCCTCCTGACACGCCCTCCTTACGGGAACAGGCCTTCTACGTGAGTCCTTTAGGGTTCTGCTTGCTTTTCTAGGAGACTCGTCCCCGGTGTCCCGCTGCAACTTCTCTAGTCTACAACAATTGGGTATTCTGTGCAATATCATAGTCATAGTCATAGTTGTCATCGTGTCTGGAACTGGCTGTGTACTGTGAGGAAAAAAAAGCAGTTCAGGTCTCCGGGTTTAGTGACGGGGGAAATGGGAGTTTTTAACCCGGCGGAACCCCTTAACTTTCCCTTTTGTCCGACCCGCCGCTCCATCGACGTGCAGTCTCTGCCTCGGAGTCTGACCGGGCGGCAGCACTGGCCGATGCTGGACATCTTCCGAGACACGATTAGCCAGAGCTGTTCCTGTAGCGACAGCTCGCCGACAAGGCCGCCCACTGCAGTAAGTCAATACGGTGGAGAACCTCCCCCCCTCTCTCCGACCCCCCCCCCCCACCCTGAATGTCCAAACGCAAACCCCGCTGGTGGATTGATGAGTGACAGTAACGGTGGTGTAGAAACCTAGAGAGCAGTAGTAGGCTTAGTCCCATATTTATTCAAGTAGCACAGCAGTCGTATTAACATGTGTATGTAGTCCACAGCTGGCCGTCAAATCAAATCATTTCAATTGAAATATGGAAATATTCATCGTCAGCTATCTTTTTATCATACACCAATGTTCTTTTCTCGCCTTCTTTTCAGATTTGAGAAGGTGCATTCGCTCAAAAGCATTGTTCTTTGTCTCTTTAGTGTCGCCGGGAGTTATGGTTAAGGCTGTAATTGCGACAACTACATTTTTACAACCTAAATTATCCTCAAGTCTTGGAACATCTCACACTGTGCGGCTGAGGGCAAAGGCCCCCGTGTGAAAAGGCGTTAAAAAGCTACGACTTTGGAGCCCACGTCACTGAAGGAAACATCTTGTCCCCCCATTCATGACAAACAGTTTTTGAAATTTACAAGGAAATTGGAAGGACGCAGCCCCCTCTTTTGATTCCACGTGTAAAATGGGTTTTCCAATGCTGTTCACCTTTTTAGCTCAGGTGGTGCGTTACGAAGCCCTTTTTACTGGTAATACAAACTGTTCAAGGATGTTTTCAACTGGGACTCGACAACCCTGCACCCTGACGTTGGACCCTATGTCTCAAACCGCCGCTGCCCACCGGATTGTGGGTGCAATGTAATATATTATAAGTATAGATTTATAGAGAAACGTATAAAACAATTTAATGAATGATTGATCAGCTGTTTTTGTAGCCGTTTGTTTTGGTGTCCCAGTCATTGCCGTGAATGAAACGGAAGCAAATGTGAAGAGAACAAATGAAGGTGATTGGGGTCGATAGGGGTTGTCGTGGCGCAGGGGTTAGAGAAGGTGTGCTGTGAAGCACAAGGTTGTTGGTTCAATTCCAGGCGGCCCCCAGGCTGCCCCATGTTCCATGTCGAAGCGTCCCTGAGCACGACACCTAACCCCTAATTGCTCCCCGGGCATAAATGTGAAAAAAAGCCATGGGTTTAAAGTGTAATGTAAGTCGCTTTGGATAAAAGCGTCTGCCAAATGACCTGTAATGTATTTTGGGTTCGCCAGATTGCAACACGCCTCAGAAACGGTCACAATTGAACCCAATCAACACATTTTCATATATGTCCGCTGTCGACCGATCAACGCACACACGTGCTCTTTGACGTGTCCGCAAGGAAGATGGTGTCACTGGTGTTTGCGTCGATCAGAATTAGCCTGCTAGCAGCTCCCGGACCCGGAATGGAAGTGAACTGGTTTTGCTCTTTTTTGGGCCTCCATGACGGCGGAATCGTCGGGGGCCACGTAAGCGAGCGCTTCTTTTCCCCATCGGTCCAGCCCCCCCTATTTTTTAAAACGAGCGCTGCTCTTTTCCAGAACATGCTCCGGCGTCACGAGGAGTTTGAGAATGGAACGGCGTGGTCTAATTCATCAGAATCCTCCGACGACTCCTCCAGTCCTCGGCTGTCTGCGGTCGGCCTGCGCGGCTCTGCGCGTCACAAGGTGAGGCACGCGGGGATGGGATGGTGGATTTGTCGTCCCGTTCGGGTCTCTTTATCGCGAGGGCCGTTGGCTTGCATGCGAGATCAGCAGTGGAAGGGTCTCCACCTGAACCCTGCGTCTATAGCGCGTGGCGATTCATGCAGTGGGCCGTGATGGTTGGTCCAACAGAGTCATTTATGTGGCTTTTACTTTATTTAGCTTGTAAAACTGTTTTTTCGTCTTTGCTCCCATCTGTTTTTAGATGAGACGAGAACAAAACCACTGGTCACAAGGTCCCTTGTTAAAGCCGTTTTAGTCAACCGTTAACTTTATTTAATTATTATGTCACTTTGTTTCCCTGTTTAATAATGTGCAGGTGTATTATGTTCCACCTGGAGCTTTTTCCCCCTCTCTGAGGACATACCTTTCTTGGAATGAGTAATTACCCTTTTTCAGTCGGGGTAAAGCCGCCGCCGCCGCGCAGATAACCGCGTTTCCAGCGCTAATAGCTAACAGTGCAAACCAGGGTGCAGGCGGTTTCTGCATAGATCACCTAGAACTCCTCAAGAAAAAAATATATATTTGTCATAGTTTATCAGGAATCAGGAAACATTTATTACCAAAATATGCCAAACATACAAGGAATTTGTCTTGGCGGTTGGTGCGCGACAGTAGACAGTGTGACAATAGACAAGACAACAGCGCACAAGTAACAAAATAAAGTAAAATGAAATGCTAATGCAATGGGTTAGTAGAATAAGGCTATGGGTTAGTATAAAACGAGGGAATAAAGTTACAAATTTTAAATATTAAAAAAGTTTAAAAAAAGAACTATTAAGCATAAAGTGCACAAAGTGACGAGTGACGACAAAGTGATGAATTACAGTTAAAGTGACAATTATTGGATGGCTGCAGTCCAAGCCGCCTGCAAAGCCGCCCCCTCTCGACAAAGTGCTGCATGTGCAGTCTAACAATTTAATGTCCCGGGTTCCGGTAACTCAACTCCTTTTGTTTAAATGAAAGCGTGCATAAAGTCAGTGTGCGGAGAATCGTGGACGCAACTTGTCAGTCTGCATGACTCTTCCACCTGTGTCTCTCTCTCTCTAGTCCGTGGTGGTGACCCCAGACATCCAGCCAGCTGCGAGCGGGAGGTCCTCCTCTCAGCCCGACGTCTCCTTCCGCTCCTCCGCTCCACCAAACCCCGCGCCGAGGGTCGGCCCGCTCCGGGAAGCCGCCGACTCCTCCGGAGACCAAACACAGAGCAACGGGTGATGAGTCTGATAAGCCGATGTCTTTTCATCGATACGTTGTGTTTCACACCGACACGAACTGACACCCAGGCTGCCTTGCAGGGAGGAGGAAAAGGGCCCGGCCCCGGTGATGACCGGACCCGACGGCGAGGACCGGGACGCGGCGGCCACCACCACCGACGGCCACTCCTCCCGCGGCTACTCGCGCTCCCTGAGCCACATCAGCGAGAACAGCGCCGACGGCGCCGCGCCGACGGACAGGCCGGCCGAGTCCGGGGAGGCGGCGCCTTTGGCGTCGGGGGGGCTCTCCGTGAGCGACGTCGAGATGGAGCTGCCGAGCGGCACCCCGGGGACCACCCCCCGCCGCGCCGACTCGTCCGGCTCCGGAGCGGACGCGCGGCCAGAGAGCGTGGACCTGACGTACGTGGCCCGCCGGGTGTCTGTGGAGGAGGAGGAGGAGGAGGAGGAGGAGGAGGAGGAGGGCGGCGCAGGAGCAGATTGTCTGCCCCAGGAGGGGGGCGGTCCGGTGGACAGTGGGCTGGAGGACGCCCTGGTGGCCGTGATTTCCTCTTTGGATGATTACAGAGGACAATTCCCCGAGCTGCAACTGCTGGAGCAGGAGCTGAGGCTGCTGCAGGTCACGCTGAAGGTGAGGACGAGCGAGGCTCCCGGAGCTAGTTCTCGAGTAGAAGTGACGGCACACCATGTCACGCTTTTGTGTCTTCGGTGCTTGTTATTAGTATTTGATGGCGAGGCGAACGACATTGTTTTAAACCCAAATGCTCCTCGGGTAGCAGGGAAGTATGGAAGTAAATCTGTGTCATCGGATTTTGAAAGAAAAAGGTGATTGAATTTCTAGCACTGAATATTTATGCATTGAAATCATGTATTTGAATGTTTTTCAACGTTAAAATATTCAACTGCAAAAAATTCAACCGCAAATAATTCAAATGCAAAAATTCAATGCAAAAATTCAATGCAAAAATTCAATGCAAAGATTCAATGCAAAAATTCAATGCAAAAAAATTCAATGCAAAAAAAATTCGAACCGCAACATCCGGGAACACAAGGAAGAGCAATCGATTCTAGATTCAAGATCGGAGCGTGCGTCAAGCAAAAGGAGCGAGCGCCCCAATACAACTTGGGCTTGTCGACTATGATGACCGGATTTCAGCCATGTCCATTAATAACGGGGCTTCGTTGAGTGTTTTAACTTTAACTTCATGCCATCAGTGTGGTTTGTGTCTGTACGATTCAGTAATAGACAGCTGATGCTGGGATGCTTCCACGAGCTATTAGGAGGGATTGGCGGAGTTTTGCAACCAGGAACGCGCCTGTAGAGCGCATAGGAGCCGCTGCAGCGTATGATCTAGAATCGGTTGCTCTTCCTTGGGTTCCCGGATGTTGCGGTTCGAATTTTTTTGCATTGAATTTTTTTGCGTTGAATTTTTGCATTGAATTTTTTTTGCATTGAATTATTTGCGGTTGAATTTTTTGCAGTTGAATATTTTACCGTTGAAAAACATTCAGATACATGATTTCAATGCATAAATATTCAGTGCTAGAAATTCAATCACCTTTTTCTTTCAAAATCCGATGACACAGATTTACTTCCATAGGGAAGAAGTGATTCGTGTTCAGCATCTCTGGAAGGCATAACGTCTCTGTGTGATCCACACAAAAATCCCCGTGTGAATATTTTGTAAATGTGCATAATACATTATGATTTGAAAAATCCGATATGCACGGACCACGGCGTCTTTTATGTTAGAAGGTATAAAGACATTAAATAAAGACTATAAAGAGCGTCGACGAATGACGTACGACGGATTAAGGAGATGAGGATGGGAGGTTTCATTTGAATCAGTCAAATAAGATACGGTCACACGGAGCCACGGCGGTAGTTCAAATACATCATCACCAGAAGTTAAGCGCGTACGTCTCAGAGAGCCGTCAATCACATTAAGCCGACACATGACTGCGCGTGCAGGGCGGCCGGCGCAGCCGGACGGCCAGCGTGGCCAGCCTCGCGGTGGAAACGGCTCTGGGCAGCTTCGACTTCCTCAACGCGTCCGACTGGGAGGAGGAAGAGGAGAAGGGCAAGAAGAGCGGAAGTGGCAGGTCAGTGCTCGCTCGGGAAAACCCCCAAACCGCATGTGTGGGGGGGGGGGGGGGGGTTTGTCCGAGGCCGCCGCGCACTCTTCATCAAGTCTTCATCAAGTCAACCTGCCCATCATGTCGGCAGCTTTTCACCTCACAAATGCACAAACGACGCTTTTTTTAGAAATAGGTGCAGCAAAGATTGATGGAGGAATAGGGTTCACGGTCATCTGTCATGGACGCTCCTCTCAGACAGTGTCCAAAGTTAATAAAAGTCCTTCCTTGGCACAATTGTCGGGATACTTTTAATCCAAATAAACGAATTAAGATTCGTTCCTGTGTGAAAGAAATGCTGTGTTTCTGCAAGCAGACGAGTGGAGAATCAGTTTGCGGCTGAGAGAACAGGCTGAAAAAACACGGGTTTTCATGACTTCTCCCTCAATTTGGCCTTCGGAGGATTAATGTGCATTGGCTTGATGGCCAGATTCTTGCCGCGGCCTGTGGTCGTACACGAGGTCACATCCCTGTTTTTAAATGATGACGTCAGTTAAAAATGGCATCTAATTTGTTGCTTAGGAAAGGAGTCATGCATTTTGATTATTTGATTATTAGTGTTAAGTAGTTAAAGAAGCTTTACGGAGTAGTTGGGTCACTGTTTTATAACCGTTCTACTATGAAGCAGCATTCATTCTCAGTCACTTGCACCTGATTCTTTTAACAAGGTTATTGATTACACACAGACCAAATACGGGACTACTGTGTGTGTGTGTGTGTGTGTGTGTGTGTGTGTGTGTGTGTGTGCGTGCGCAGGTCTCTGCAGGAGGGCGGCTGGGACAGCCCCCCCTCCCCCCTCACCACTGGCTGCACCACCTTGGACGGCTGCCTGGTGGTGCACCTGAAGAACTGCAGCACCCAGCTGTTGGTAGGACAACTTCTTTATCATTTCTGGGATTGATGAGTGTGATTGTTTGTCGTGAATATCGTAGAATCAAGTATGAAATTCCCTTTTCCTTCATCAAAAGTGCCCATTTTCTTCTGGCGAATTCGTGAAGTTGAACCCGAAGTGCTGTTGTGACGAAAAAAGGTTGAAGGCGCTTTAATCGTTGAATCTAATCTTCTAACAGCTGTGTTCATAATACCTCAAGGATGAAGTAGGAACATTATTTTCCGTCAGTACCTTATTTGAAGCATATGAGCGCTTCAAGAGGGTTAAATGCATTAGTTTCCTTCAGAAATCACTAAATCAAAATAACGTTTTATGTAGCTTCAGCCGCTGTAGTTGTTTTCAGTGGCAGTGGGATCTTTACTACTACGGAAACAGAAAAGTATTACGTTTCACTCATTAGTATTGTATTTTTACACTAAATGCTGTAGGAGCAAAGGCAGATTTCTCTGGGAAAATGACACCCGACTAGTTTTGTCCTCTGATAAATGTGGTGGGATTCGGTGTTCTGGAGAGAACTCAAAGTATTCATTACAGACTAACATGCAGTGATACATGTTGAAAATGAGTATTTAATTACTTCATTTAAAGGTAATTAAATTACTTACCAGTTACTGTGTATCAAAAGTAATGAGTTACTCTGGAAAGAAACTTTTAAGTAACTTATAAGTCCTGCTTTTTAAATGTAATGAATATAAATAGTACTGAACAATAATAAACATATTTTTTAGACCTATTTATTGTAATCAACAGGGCAACAGGCCTTCAAATCAAGCAGCAGTACAAAAGTCCTTTTTAATACTTAACTTATACCTTAGCGGAGCAGGAAGGTCTGACCAAGCGTCTTGGAGGAGGAGAAGCTTTAATATATTCTTTACTGAGAACTCGCAGTGTGCAATGAGACCCAATAAACGGTGCAAACGGGCGTGACGTCTTCTTCAGCGTCTGGGCGTGTTTGGCCCGCTGCGCTGCCGGGAGATGTACGCCTTGGACCGACTGCTGAGGGAGGCTCGGGTGCTGGAGGCCGTTCGACGCGTCGCCGCGGACGAGCCCAGGCGCCGCCGGGCGTCCGAAGGTGAGAATTGGATTCGATTTAGATTCAACTTTATTGCCACTGAGGCAACGAAAATGCAGTTTAGCATCCAACCAGAAGTGCAAAATAGCAAAAAAGTGTATGTGCATATGTAAAGTGTAATAAGTGAATAATAAGATATGAACAGTAAGAAATGGATATGCAATAACGGAAGCCGCTGCTCCTTACCCGTGTCCATACGTTATCGCATTGACGACGCATTACGTACTCCGGACGTACCTTAATACAAGGTGGAACTTGTTGAGCAGGTTGGTCCGACAATAAAAAAAGGGCTAACTCCCTCGCATCTTTCCTCTTTCTTCACATCGCCGCCCCGTCGCCTCCTCTTGTCTCAGTGGTGCCCCAGCTGGGTCTGTGCCTCGGTTCCGTGTCGCTATGGCAACGGTGTGTGGGCCAGGGCAGCGTGTACAGCGTGTCGGCGGAGAGCTTCCTGGACGCACTGTCCACCACCTACTCCGGGGTCCTGCCCGAGAGGGCCGGCAACATGGCCGACACAGGTAAATCTGCGCGCGTGTGTGCGTGCGTGCGTGCGTGTGCGTGCGTGTTGTTAACACCTGCCCGTGTTGGCTTGCGCCAGTCTTCCTGACCCTGGTGGAGCGCGTGCTGGACCAGCGGTTGCCGCGGCGCGACGGCAGCAGGGACGCGGCGACGGTGACCCTGTTCCAGTGGTGGAGTTACTTGGAGGCCAACAGCGTCGCAGAGATGGAGACGCTCGTCACGGAGCTGGCAGAGGAAGGTATCGGCCGCGCGTTTCCCCCCCCCCCCCCCCCCCCCCGAAAAGCTCGACGCTTTGGCAGTTTCGGCGCGTCCTCCCGGGAAAAAAAAAGGGCGGCAGCCGCGTGGGAACCCGGCGTTGACAGTGTCGTTGACCCTCCGTCCCGACAGTGTGGTTGGCGCGGAGCCTGGCCTCGCGGGACCAGGACGCGATCGTGCGCGCCCTGCGCCGCCCCGCGGAGCGCGGCCTGCAGGGGGAGGGGCTTCACGCCGTGGCCAAGCTGCTGAAAGACCCCCGAGGCAAAGTGTCGGCGTCCGCCAGCTCCGCGCTGAGGAGCCTGGCCGCGCGGCCCCGGCCCCGAGAGCAGGTGAGAGCGTTTTACTGTAGCGCGTACGCGGCGATCGTTGACCTTTTCACCTCATGTCAGACTGCTGGGAGAAAAAAAGCGGAATTCATACCAATGAACCACGTCTGTCCGAGTTCATTGGCCTGCAAGACCAATCAAAGTCAGCGAATATTTACTAATTCATTCATTCAAGACTAAATCTAACAAAAAAGAAATTGAAAAAAAAACGTAAACCCTGTTTAAAATAACCTCTCACATTACGAAAAAGGAGCCCGCGAGACGTTTGAATCTGAGAAATCGATCTCCTCAATCACGAGTCGTGTCTTCTGACGTTGCCGTGGTGACGTGACGGGCGGCAGCGCCGCTTAAAGCGTCGACTCTCGCACTCACAAAACACCTGTGACGTCGGTTGAGTCTCTGAGGGGTCGGGGGGGGGTCATTTAGACATCCAGATACAGTCCCTCACTAAATGTCAGGAATGATATTTTTTTGCACGCTGACATTTTTGTCTTTCCCACGTTGTTTATTTTCAGCGTCACTGTAAAGCAACGCCGGTAAAAATTGAACATGGGAGAGAAAATATCGATCGAAGGCATCACTACAGCCAGGCCTCATTACAGGAGCTCCCCAAGTTGGAGATTGAGCGTTACATTTAGAGTTTTTGTTATTTCCAACTGCTCAATCTTATCTTAGGAATGTTTTTTGCCGAATGCATATTCATATATTACATATTTGTCACTATGTGGAAAGAGGATCGCGCAATATTAGAGTTTCATCGTGCAGAAGAACCTGCTAACTGTAGACAAATCTTTTAGCCAGAACAGAACCGTCCTCTTTTACGATAAGTCTGTATGGCCACGACAATAAAGATGCGGAACAATAGACAGACATTGTATTAATACGTGAATATATATATATATATATATTGACTACGAGGTGAACAGGGGTCATAATGCAGTGCAGCCTAGTGTGAATCTTGCAGAGAAATACAGGCCAACCAAGTTTACCGTCACACTCAGGAGTTCTTGAGTCAAGTCAGACAGGAAGCCTGAGATATGTCCGTTTTTGTTTTTTCGCAATGACGGGAACCTCCATCGTGTCGGTGCGCGGCGTCATCATCCCTCCTCAGGCTCTGGTCGGCTGCTTGGAGCTGCTGGAAGACGAGGACGTGGACGCCAGAGTGTGCGGATGCAAGGCCTTGGCTTGTCTCAAGGTACGAACACACCCTCCCCTCCCCGCCGCCCGCCCGCCGCCGCGTAGCACGTCCGCGTCGCGCTGACCGCTGTGTTCCAACCCCATGTCGTTCAAGGCCAAAGAGAGCATCGACCAGCTGGTGTACCTCTGTCGGACGGACAAGGACGAGGTGCGAGAGGCCGCCAAGCAAGCGCTGCTCGTGCTCGGTAATAACAATGATTGTCACAATGATCGGGTTTGTTGGATAAACGCATTGGTTCATTCGTCGTCTACTTTTCTGTTTTCTGTTCCCGACGCGGAGCAGGCGAGGAGGGGAAGATGGCCTACAGACACGTGGAAACGTCCCAGGACAGCGTACCGAGGCTCTTCGCTCCGGGAAGCATGGCCAGCACTGCTTTCTAAGCCCTTCCCCCTGCACACACACACACACACACACACACACACACACACACCGTTTAACACTGGGCCACAAAAATGTCTAATGCGAGCGGGCGGGGACACCTGCGGGACGAAGGCTTGAGTGTTCACTTGAGTCTCAAGCGATTTGAACTCGCTTTGTCGGGCGATCGCCGGCGTCACGCCCCACTGAGTTCCCGGAAAATGTTGCGTTTCTTGCGACGCGTGCCGCTACCGTTTCCCCCGGTGACGCGGTTAGGCATGCACGGAGTGAACGTCCCAAGGTAAACAAGGTGTCCACTGCGTCCAGTCCTGCCTTTTACTGAAGCCCGCTGACTCTCGACTGGCTGCAGTCTAGGCTACTTGAGACCGGTCCACGGGGGCCGGAGTCGAGTCCAAGCGGAGCCAACGTGACCCATTCCAAGTCCTCCACGCTGTATTTTTATTTTTCATTTTCTCATCTGCCTCAGCTGTCTTTGTTTGCCAACCTTGATTTGTGACGACGGCTCCCGGGAAAACCGCGACGTATTCATTCTACAAGTACGCGACGGGCCTCCGGCACAACGGTGCCGACCTGCAGCTCTGTGCGCCGCCGCGATGGATTCACTTCTAACGGGAGGAAACGTTGCTTCGTTCTGAAAAATGTAGCCGTTGGCGAGGAAATACATCTTGAATATCTATTTTTTTTTCTCGGAGCATAAACCACCGGCACCGTGACCAAGCGCCTGGAATCATCAGATTCAGCACTTCTGGCCTCCCGGCTGGTTTAACGCCCGGCTCGAGGGGGTGCGACTCGACTCTCAGGCCCCCGTGTGGGACGGTGGTGGTGTAGTGGCAGCAGGTGAAAGACCCCCCCCAGAGGCTGACGGTGTCGAGCTGCCTGAGGGTGGTTCAGCGACTCAGTGCCATTGCCACAATAGTGACGTATCTTATTTTTTTTAATGGAAATACGTATGTGACGGTATGCCGCTCGATATTATGTCAGTGTAGATTTTGTTTTTTAAATCCCAACAGTCTTTATTTGTGTACTTGATTGGATGCGTTTTTACTCTTTTCTGCTGCAGTCGTTGCAGATTGTTTATGATGTTCTGTTGAATATGTATTTGCCTCTGTTGTGTTCGCGTTGACGTCCTTAAACATTTGAGCAGGAATGATCCTAATAGAACCGAATAGAATTCAATATTCCACATGCATGAAATCGTACATTACAAAAGGGCCGTGACGGAGCTTTTGCCGCTTTTATGCCATTTACTTAAAAATGACGTACTAAAACCCGAGGAACGTTTTCATCACGAAGTACAGAAGATTAGTATTTGACCGTCTTGACCGCGTGCAATTGTTGTATAATAAGATGACGACCTCACGACGCGAGTATTTCTTCATTATTCTCAAGTAGCACCTCGTGATTGTGATTTTTTTTTTTCCTAAATCATCATTTAACTTATACGGGATACTAAAAAAAAAAAAAAAAAAAAACAGCGAGCGTGAAGTCAAGAACGTGGTTTTTTTTTTAGTAAATGGGTAGACGGGCGCAAAAAGCCTGGTGTCATTTAGAGAAGCGGCGGTTCCCAGAGAGTCGAGATCGTGCTGAAACGGCTCCGTTAATCCGGTTTATTTTAAGTGCGTTTCCTTTGTTCCACGGTGGCGCTGCACTTTTGCCTTTTGTTCATTTCCTGTGTCTCATTCTCATTCTGTATCATGAGACGAGACCACTTCCTCATCCGGACGGAAACATCTGTGCATATGACTGATAACGTTCGGACATTCACGTTTTCACTGGATGCATTGTGATTAACTGATATTTGCATAATCAATGCAGTAGCTAGAGTTGGTGTGGAGGATGTGAGTGGCAGGAGGCCTCAGGCCCCTAATACACGTACAACGTGCCAAACGGCTTTGACTGAGCGACGCGTTCGGAGGAATCCGATCGGTAGCTGCTGTGCTCGTAATGCATCGACCATCTTCGACCATGGTCGCAATATTTATTCAGAGTAATGGTTCAATTTACCTGGAAGATTGAAGCAATACTATTATACAGAGGTGCCCTCAGCTGAAGGCATTCGTAGTCGACTAATGCTGACACTTATATTTATTGCTGGCTATAATTTGACACGTAAAAGATCTAATTTTCCTCCTGTGTTTGAGAGAGATTTCATTCATTCGCAGTCATGTGGAATCACAGTATAAGGATTGTCCGCGTTTTAAGTGCCTCAAGGTTTGACAATAACAGATGCAAAAAAATAGATGATATACTTTATTTAAGAATGGAGAATTGACAAAACAACAATGCAGCACACTTTATATTTCCCCCCACAAATGAAATCAATTGTACAGGATCGGAAGTGGAATTTGTATTTTGTATTTTCTAAAAAGCATTTTGGTTTCAGATATATACAACGTATTAAAATGTCTTTAAAAAAAATGCCTCACGCGCCATTTGCTTTGTTTGCTTTGTTGATTGTACACAAACACGTTCAAATGGCCTCAATCAGCGGCTCCCAAACTCGAGAACGCCGCGGCCCAATTTGAAATCTGAAAATCTTCTGCGGCCGACCCAAACCTTTAATCACAACTCTGATCAAAGCATAAACTGGGGATGATTAAATGACCTTAAGAATTTAACTGATTAAAAATGTGTTAACCGACAATGTATGTTTTGTACCATTTTCTCCAGAGCTCATATATATTTACTTTAAAACTACAAGAGGGTGCACCATTTGACATTGTTTTTTATATTAATTTCAATAAATAAAATAATAAAAGCATTTTATTTATTTATTGTAAATTACCTCTCGCGGGCCCACACTTTGGGAATCGCTTGCCTTAATAAACTGACTAATTGCCCTTTGCCTGTGATGAGACCACAGCTGTAAAAAAATGTTATTATTCAGGAATCAGGAAACAGAATAATATCAAAATAAAATGAAATACAATGAAATGCTAATGCTATGGGTTAGTATAAAATAAGAGAATAAAGTTAAAAAATATTAAAAAATAAAGTGCACTAGCGAACAAGTGATGAGTGAAAAATGACAGACTTTCATACTGCACAATGACATGTGCAGTATGAAAGAGAGTGACCGGTGGCATGTCACTTTAACTTTAACACTTTAACACTTTATTCTCTTATTTTATACTAACCCATAGCCTTATTCTACTAACCCATAGCATTTCATTTTATTTTATTACTTGTGCACTGCTGTCTTTTTGTCTATTGTTACACTGTCTACTGTCACGCACCAACCGCCAAGACAAATTCCTTGTATGTATGACATATTTTGGCAATACATTTTTCCTGATTAAAAATATTTAAATATTAAACAGAACAGAGAACACATTGTGTGATAACACAATGTGCATCAAATTATTATAATAATTGATAATATAAAATTATTATTTTAAATTAAATGAATTAATATTTCATAAAGTTGACAGTTTTTTTTTTTCTTTCTTTATTCCAATAAACACCTCCACATGTCTGCATCCACGTCCCTGGAAGAAGAGTCGTCGACCCACAAAGAGCGTAATGAACGGGGATGCAACGCGTTCCAACGAGGCGCCCCTCCTGGCCAATCAGGGTGCCTGCAGCGGCTTCGACACCACCCCCCAGCGGCCGCACACGCGCACTGGAGCCCAACTGCCATTTTGTGGCAGAGGCTACTCTGCTAACGCGGGAGAAGGATTAAAACAAACTGCGAAGAAGCCCGCGTTTCCCGCGGGCGCGTTAAACTTTGCGGCGCAGGAACCCCGTCCCCCTCCCCCCGCTTTCGCTCGAGTTGAACGAGGACAGAAACGCACAGGAAAAGAGGTAAAGTGAGAGTACTTTTTCTGTTAAGGGGGGGAGTTTGCAGGATCTTTAATCGGCCTCTAGGTGTCACGATGGGGCTCTGGGTTCCGGGCAGCTTCGTCGGGAGAGAGTGTTTGTCTCCCTCTATCGTTATCGAAAACCCCGTCAAAATACGTTTAAATGACCCGAGCGACGATAAATGTGCACTCGACCCGCTTTAGTTCGCACGCATCTCCCAGAATGTCGGCGATGATCACTTAAGCGTACTTCGGTTTGGTTTTGGCGTCTTTAGGCCAGGCGTCCATTTTCTCGCTTCTTTGTTTCCCGTCTTTACAGGCTTGACAACATGGGGAACTGGCGGGGTTTAAGTCAGCGCCCTTAGCTAACGCTAGCGTGTACGGGGGGAGCTGACGCACGGCGGGTTTAAGGCAAACATTGACATTGAAGACTAAACACAGAGGGGATATCGCTATTGGCGCACGCGTTATTTAGCGTTACTCAACTTAAACTGTAAGCAAATAACGTGAAGCGTAGCTACTCGCGTTAGCCAACAGCTAGCGTTAGCCAACGGCCCGCGTTAGCCAACAGCTAGCGTTAGCCAACAGCTAGCGTTAGCCAACGGCTAGCGTCAGCTAGCTAGTCTTCTCAGAAGATAACTAGGCCCTTCCTCCACCCAAGAACCCTTAAAGTTCCCCAAAAGCAACCACGCGAAAACCTCGATGTGCCGCATCGCACAGCTAAGCCGGTCACATTCGCCTCCGTCGTTACGCGTGTTTTTTTTTTTTTTTTTTACATCGCTGGCCCGCCGGCGACGCGGAGCCGGGGGCCGCTCGGACAAGAGAATGACGAGGCATTCGAGTGAAAGATTGACCGGCGGCCACCGATCCCCGAGGAGCGGACACACACGATGCGTTTATCCCCCCCTTCCCTCCCTCCCTCCACCCACCCACCCCGAAATAAGTCCTCTTCCATCGTGAAATGTTGCATATCGCCGGCTTCCCTTGCCCGCGACGGCGCCGCGGTCGCCGGGGTTGGCAGTTGCTGTTGCGTCCGCCGCCCGCTTGTCTATTCTAAGCCCACCGTGAGCATCGTAGCCACAGATGTATATAAATGGCAGAGAGCTCCCTCTACGATTCGGCTTGGAGAGCTACAAAAATACTGCCGCGTGAATGCGACAGCTGCCCCGGGCCACTGCCTTAAATGTGCCGCTGGGCATCCGATGACGGCCTTTAGAGAGAGTGGA